>NC_142939.1:42821295-42888795 GCF_046866305.1 Octopus bimaculoides
GACAACTATATCTGGTCTATTTGCCTTAATTTCTCTATCTGTGTGTATTGGCATATCCCAGAGTATGGTTGCTTTCTCGTTTTCTGTGACCTTTTCTTGCGTGTGTTTATACCATCTTTTTTCTGTTGTTATTCCATAGTGTTGGCATAGCATCCAGTGTATATAGGTCCCAGCTCTGTCGTGTCTGTGAATATATTCTTTCTTAGCCAGAGATAATATGATTTATTCTTTCTTGTCCATCTCCACATATTCTACAGTTACTTGTTATATTTCTTTTCATTGTGTGTTTTTGGTAATTTCTGGTGGGGAGGCTCTGGTCTTGTGCAGCATTTGAAAATCCTTCAATCTCTGCTTTGAGTCCTGAGCTTCTCAGCCATTGCTGGGATTTTTCTCTGTCTATTTCTTTCGCATTTAGTTTAGCCCAGTATTTACCATGTAGGGGCTTTTCTTGCCATCGATTTATCATGGTCAGTTGCTGTTCTAGTTTTAGTTTGGATTTCATTTGTTTTATAGCTTTTTATTATTATTATTATTATTATTATTATTATTATTATTATTATTATTATTATTATTATATAATTTTATTTTGTTATTCTTTTATATGTTTCAGACTTGGTGAAGGAGGGTGTTCGATACTGCTGCCCTCTTTTGCACTTCCTGCATTGATATTGGTCCATCTGGGATATTGATCAAGCTGTTTCTTGAAAACATCTACTACCACTCCATTGAGATACCTCAGATGTTTAGGCAAGGAGTTAAATAGCTGTAGGCCCTTGAAACCTAAGCTATTGCAGTACAATATATGTGAGTGTGTGTGAGTGTGTGTCTGCAAATATATGTATATATACATATATATATATATATATATATATATATATATATATATATATATATATATATATATATATATGTGTGTGTGTGTGTGTGTGTGTGTGTGTGTGTGTGTGTGTGTGTATATATATATATATATATATATACAGATATAGACTTTATACATAAAATATAATTCTACTTCTGCCATTGGTATCTTTATCTTATTCTTTATATATATAAGGAGAGCGATCCCTAAGAAGTCTAATTTAGACTTTTTTTGCGGTGAAATCTTCTGCTATATTGGTAACGATTACATAGTTTCCTATGAAAAATTATATATATATAGTATATATATATATATATATATATATATATATATATATATATATATATATATATATATATATAATATTAGGGACAAAATCCAAAATTACAGGTAAAAAACTCAATCAAAATCAATTTATAAAAAATTAAAATTAAATTGAGCCTTATAGATAAAGTATATATAAAATATATAGTTTTAGGGAAAATAACCAATTTTCAAGAACTCATCGATGAAAATCCACTATCACATATAGAAAAATTAATAATTAAAAGCATAATAAATGAGTATAATATAAAGTAAAGTAAATATCATAAGATAAATATAATAAAAAGATTACACGTGTTTCATAACCAATTTTCAAATAGAAAAGAAATTTAAATCGATTAAAATCAATTGAAATTATCGAAAATAAGTTCTATTCAAAAATATAGCTACTCGTCAGATCGTAAGTAGAACAATAATTAGATATATATCTCAACCAACAATAAGTACCAAATGAATTAATATGAAATACTTATTATATAAAGATAGAAAAATTATTTAAAATATATCATAATATCAAAATAATAACCATTCAATAATCATCCCTTCATCCATTATAATAACATGTATATTATATACAAAAAACATCTTACATAAATTATCATTGTTTTAAATTATCATTGTTTTAAATACAAGTTGAACGAAGTTTAAGTTTAAAATAATAATGAAGATAAAATTAGTACATATTTAACCGGTGTAATAGTTAAAGCTATACTATTTAAAGCTAAAGACGTTTATTTAATTATAACTAAAGATCAATTGAATAATAGAAAAATACAAGATTATTTATTTCTACAAACGTAATAATAAAAAATATGAATGAAAAAATTATGAATGGAAAAAATTATGAATGAAAAAATTAGGAAAGAAAAAATTATTAAGAATAAAAGGTTAAACTTTATATATATATACAAAGTTTTGATTTAAAAAAAACTTTAACGATATTATAAACTATAAAGATTAATAATTAATCAAATAATATTAATCAAAAATAATCGAAAATATATCAACACTATTCCAATCGAAGTTCTAATATTATGTTGAAATGAAACTATAACTTCTAAATAATTTAGTGTTAAATAAGTTATCTATTAAAATAATCTATAAAGAACCAAATGAATAGTATAAAAACAAGAATACATTTTATTTTCAAATAGTAGAAAATTTTTAGCAAAGTGAAAACAGTACTTATCCAAATTTTTCCGTAATTCAAACTGAAAACTAAGACGTTATCTAATAGCTATAGCGTTTTAAGCAAGAGTTCGCGCGAAAATACTACGTTAAAAAAGAACGTTAAAATAGAGAATAGAATACGAAAGCATGAATGAAATAATAATACTTAAATAAATGAATGAAAAATTTAAAATTTATATAACTAACAACATAAAAAGAACAAAAAACTATAGTTATCTTATAAAACATATTAATAAATATTAAATTCTAATATATAATAAATAAATAAAAATATTAATAGTCGTAAATTAAATAATATTATGAAATAAACTAAAATACTACTATTGATTTAGTCTTATCAAAATCATAGTGTCATTGTAATATAAAACCTTAAACTTACTAAAATATTAACCTACCAATAAAAACAAAATATAGCTACTAGAATAATTAAATAGATACCCCAACACACACCCTAATACATACATATATACATACATACATATATACATATATACATACATACATATATACATACATACATACACATATACATATATATATATATATATACATATATATACATATATATATATATATACATACATACATACACACACACATACATACATACACACATATATATATACACTTACATGCATATACAAATATACATACTTATATATAAAAAACATATAAACATATATACATACGAATATACAAAATAATATACGTATATACACACAACATACACACATATATACACATAAACACTAATAAAAGCATATACATAAATAAAAACATACATACACATATATACATAAATACACACATATATATATATACATATAACACATATAGACCAAAACATACACACTACCATGCACCAGCATGACCGCAGCCACTTGGCTGAAACACATAAATAAATGAAAAAATAAATATATATATACATAAATATATATCTACACATACACACATGTACTTAATATATATATATTTCTCTCTCTCTCTCTCTCTCTCTCTCTCTCTCTCTCTCTATATATATATATATATATATATATATATATATATATATATATATATATATATATATATATATATATATATATATTGGCATTGCTGGTACACCGGGAGAGTGGCTGCATGATTTCCTTAAAGACAGAAATCAGGTCGTTGCAGTCGACCGTACCTTTCTGAAGAAGCTCAAATCCTAAATGGTGTCTCCCGAGGAACTGTTACTTTTCAGAATAGCTAGCTTAGACATGCCCACGATCACTCGGACAGCCACTGTTACTAGCTATGCCGATGATACAATTATCACAGGCAATCAATAACTAAAATGCGGTTTCAAGCTTACAGCCGAACCTGGCAGCAGAGTGCAGACGACAGGGCAGGATGGATACTGAGGTCCTTCAAGACAAGAGACCAACAAACTATGTTGACCCTCTGGAGAACCTTTCTTCTCGGCCGCCTGAACTACTGCTCCCAGTTATGCTCACCATATAGAGCCAAGCTAACAGCAGAACTAAAAAGAATGAAACAGTGCAACGGATGAGCTACAGGAATAGGCTGAGCAACCTACAACTTTGCTCCCTCGAGCGAAAGCGTGAGCGATAAGCAATAATATACATATGGAAAATCCTAGAAGGGCTAGTACCTAGCTTTGACATTGAGCGTTATACAAATGCCAGAACCAGCCGCCACTGAACAGTACCAAATGTACCATCCACTCCATCTAAATTCAGGAACAGGTCCTGCTGTAATCTAGGGTTCAAAGGCCCACAGCTCTTAAATATCTTGCCCCCAATATTAGGATGTCTGCATAAGGTGGAAGTAGATGTCTTCAAAAAGGAATTAGACATCTTCCTCTCCACAATACCGGATGAACCAACAGCTGGGACAAAGGCACATACAGGAATGGTGATGTGAAACACCCAGACTGAGGAAGTCAGAAAGACCATGGTGGTGCTCCAGCATGACCACGGCCACATGACTGAAAGAAGTAAAAGACCATATATATATATATATATATATATATATATACAATACAATATAATATATATATAATGTATATATATAATATATGTGCGTAGGTATACATATTATATATAAACATATATATAATATATATATATATATATATATATATATATATATATATATATATATATATATATATATATATATATATATAGTATATTTGGGGGATAAACTGGAAAATGGCCATTAGTAATGTGGAGGTGCTTGAGAGGAGTGGCAGTAGAAGTAAAGAGTCAATGATTTTTTGCAAAGGCGTTAAGGTGGTGCGGGTCATTTGGTAAGGATGACTAATGAGCGACTGCCAAAGCAGCTATTGTATGTATTGTGAGCTGGAAGATGGCAAGAGGCCAGCACATAAGCTTAAACGAAGGTTTAAGGATTGCCTTAAAAATGCTCTAATACAGAAAGGAACTGCAGCTGGTAATTGGGAGAGGGAAGCACAAAACTGTGATGGATGGAAGAAGATAGTGCATGATGGTTGTTCAAAGTTTGAGAGGGAAGGAGTGAAATATGAGAGAATTAGGAGGAGGATTAGAAGGGGGAACCTGTGCAAAGTGAGAGAGTGTTGCCTTTTACGTGTGTGGTTTGTGGGCGGAGGTTTTTAAGTCGAGCAGGCTTGGTGAGCCATCAAAATTCTCACAGAATTCGACCCATGGTAAACAATGATGCGCCTATTAATATGTATATATATATATATATATATATATATATATATATATATATATATGCATACATACTTATATAAAAATTCCTTAAACTGATGTGTCAGTATTAAGAATTCTCGATCGGCACTTATCGGACAATCATGGACTCTGTTTGTGTATATGTTTTCCTTCATGTGCATTAACTACAGCATTAGAGGGGTTTAGCTATTATTTCTAGCAAAATAGGTGATTCCTAACAACCTAGTCACATTTAGTGACATTTCTAATTCTGCTTTTTGGTTAAACATTGCAAACTGCTGTTTATATTTAATTTTATATACATATGTATATATGTATGTGCGTGTGCGCGTCGATAGGCGATGGGAAGGAAGATGTAAAGAGGCCTGTACATAAATTTTGAACTGGAACATAATCAATGTGACAGCCAAATCAAGAGAATTAAACAAATATATGAGTTCGTGAAATACTACACACCTTGCTTTCCTTATAATAGGGGAATATCTCAATTATTTTAAAATCGATAATTAAAATTTTGTGGTGAATAAAAAAAAACAAAATATATTTGTGCTCTGCTCTTCTTCGACATTTAAATATGGACATCTAATTTGCATGCTTTTCTCTCCCTGAAACAAGAGAAATTCGTATTGTTTTAAGCTGAAGATAGGAAAAGAATGCAGAAACAGTAGAATGTCTACGGATTACTTTGTAGTATAGAGTTTCAATCTTTTCGATTTTGATATCGACATATTTCTATGTATAATTATACTTTTTTCTGCTTTCGATTCTATTTAAAATTCATTTTTGTGTACTCTCTCAACATTCTAACACGAACATCAATATTCGGAAGGAAGCAACGAAATAAAAACCAACAATTTCTTTTTTTCTAAATTAAAATACCACAAAACCGTAACGTAAAAATCTAGCTCCTGCAACTAGATGTATGCCTTAGTAGCAGTTGGTGGTTGAATGTCTATGCTTCCACACCAGAGCATCTCAAATCGTTCGCATTTCTCTCTTGAGTATGCTTCCATTTTTGAGACAGTGGTATGAAATTTGAGTCGTATTTAGCTTTTTTTTTTCTAATTGACAATGATGGTAAAGGAAAATAGCTATATATGATGGTAAATATTGATTTCAAATTTCGGCATGAGGCCAGCAATTTCGGGGCAGTGGTTAGTTGATTACATCACCCCACCCCCAGCGCTCAACTGGTACTTATTTTATCGACTCCGAAAGGATGAAGCGCAAACTCGACCCCCACCTGATTTGAACTCAGAAGTTAGGGGTTCTAAATGCCGCCAACCATCTTGTCCACTATGCAACCTATTCAGACAACTCGCCGCCTTATATTATGGCAAAAATTGGTTCCAAATTCTCGTACAAGGCCAGCAAGTTTTGAGGAAGGAACAAGTCGATTATCTCGACCCAGTTTTCAACTGGTACATTTTTTTTATCGACCTCGAAAAGGTGAAAGGCAAAGTTGACCATAGTGGAATTGGAACTCAAAGGATAAAGATGGACGAAATGCCGCTAAACATTTTGTGCGGCATGCTAAAGATTCTACCATCTCTCTGCCTTATATTACAGTAAATATGGAACTGATGAAAGCTATGCATTGTTAGAATACCAGGAAATGAAGAATAAATAGTTTAAATCATTCTACCTTTACTTTATGAACTGCCTCGTAATCTCCAAAATCGAGCTTATCTTTTAATCTTTTGCCTTAGAGGAAGAAGCAATCATATATTCTTTTTGTATGCATTTATAAGACATTGTTGGCAGAAAACTTGGTGATAGTCACCATCGCCGCTGCTGCTGCTGCGGTAGATGTCGTTGCCCTTGTTGTTGTGGCCAAGTCCAATGATCAAAGGCACTGCATTCATGACCAGCTCATGCTTTATAATTGTCCTATATTTAAAGTTGTCCTATATTTAAAGTTGTCCTATATTTAAAGTTGCTGGTGTTTTATAGTAAGGAGTAAATATGAAGAGAGATATTCATTGGCTGAATATTCGTGAGTATATTGATGGTGACCATGGGGAGTGGTAATCTTGTCTTCAATCAAAGATAATTTCAGGTTTGTTACTTTCTCATAAATGCTGATTGGTTGGGTGGTTTATCCAGTGTATGCTCACATCGTATTGACAAAGTAAGGGCCAGTGAGAGAGAAAGAGTGTGTGAGAGAGAGAGAGAGAGAGAGAGAGAGAGAGAGAGAGAGAGAGAGAGAGATAGTGGTTTAAGACGTGAATTACAAGTGCACGTACTAGACTTGGTCGCAGGCAATGAGCAAAGGAAATTTAGAAAAGCAGTGGGAGCAACGGAGGAGGAAGAGGAGGAAGGGGAGGGAGAAGGGGAAAGGGTTTGTTATCAGAGGAGCCATGCAAGCGAGATTCTTTTTTTATTTCAATGAAATTAAATTTGTTTGCATATATTTAAATCGATGAAATACATATTTTGAAAATTAATATTTACCTCATCATCAAGACTTGTGAGCCTGAGATACGTACTGACGATACGGAAGGGTCTCTAGCATTACAATTGGTTTGGAAGAACTTGCAAAACCTTTGAGAAGAGTCTGCAGTTTTCCACGTGGGGCAAAGAATCCCTGATATGTATTTCACTTATAAGAGCCAAGAAATTTCATAAGCTACATGTTCTCATATTACCCAAGGTAAAAGAAGTGCAGAGTACTCGACATATGATGAGTAACACTTTAGGATATGTATGCTTCGATCAATGAAAACGAAAATCATTAACTATTATTGCTTGGAAGCCATTAATTAATACAAATATAACATATTTATATTAATTTCTGGCTTACAAGCAATAATAACGATATTCCTTTTCATTACTTGAAGTATACTTTTTCATTAAGTATTCACATTAAATCAAGGCCCCTCCTATGAATGAATAAACTATAGTACTAACCTTAAAAGGTTTTATTTATCTAAGGCACACGCCCCAGCAAATGATATTTATAGTGGGACGGAAATTACTCATGCATAACCATTTCCTTCCTTACGTTATTGATGTTTCTGGGAAGAAGAATGACAAAACTCGCCCCAGTTTCGCATCAGTGTCGATGCAGGATAAACCATCGAAACAAAAACGCATACTTCAAGACTTTTTGTCGGATGCCCCCATAGTGCTGCCTTACACTGGTGGGTAATATATTTACCGAGACTAGGTCGACAAAAACACACTGGGACTCGATGAAATTTGAACAAAGTATAGCAAAAACTGGAACAAATAAGAAAAGACATTCGATAGAGTAGACTAACGAAGCTCCTCATTCATTGCTTCCTATTAGAATTAGTAGTAAGAGATGTTGTTTACTCACAAGACCAGACATAGAATCAGTGCGGTAAAGGAAAAAAACAACATTTCAGTGGGTCTCATTTTATCGCCTTCGGGGAAATAAAATTTCAAATTTGATATCGATGGAATTGGGCTTAGAATGTTGATAAAGCATAGGGGTTGCTCTGTGGTAAGAAATTTTTTTCCCGGTTCAGTCCCAGTGAATGGCTACGTGGGCAAGTGTTTTCTACACTAGCCTCGCGCCGACAAAATACTTGTGAGTGGATTTGGTATACGGAAACTGAAAGAAGCCTGTCGTATATAGGTGTATGTGTGTGTATGTGCGCGCGTGCGTGCGTGCGTGTGAGCCTGCGTGTGTGTGCAAGTGTTTATGTCTGTGTGTGTGTTTGTGTGTGTGTGTGTGTGTGTGTGCAAATGTGAATGTATGCGTGCGAGTGTGTATGTCTGTGTGCGTACGAGTGGGTATGTCTTTGTATGTGTGTGTGTGTGTATGTGTGTGTGTGTGTTTGTGTCTGTGTTTATCGTCCACTAAAGCTTGGCAACCGGTGTTAGTGTATTTATCTCCCTGTAACTTAGTGGTTCGCCAGAAGTTAGAATAAGTAACAGGCTTAACAAAAGTACTGGGATTTGATTTCTTCGATTAAAATTCCTCAAGGCGGTGCCCCAACATGGCCGTAGTCAAATAACTGAAACAAGTTATCAATAAATTCGCTAATGAATTATTTTATCCGAAGATCCAAGAACACTTATCTCCTTGCCGCGAAATTGTTATTGGTATTTAACATTTCCTTAGATACTCTTTGCAACACCCATTATCAGGTTTTATAAATAACGAACGGTTGCTACCAGGAGCTCATTCGATCTGGTAGAAAGTGGTGTGCAATACTCCTCAAATAGCACACAATCATCTTAGAAAAAGTATTTATATATCTGAAAATATGATCGCAGGGTTTTAGGCTTAGAAGATGTTTAATTACAAGATCTCTCGACAATAGCTGAGCTTGAGCTAAATAATAATAAAAACAACAAGAACACACATGCAAAAAGATGTCGACGAACCATTGCTATATTCAACGATATCTCCCAATGTATTGCCCATTAAATATTATGCAAATATAACACGTTTAAAAGCTAGATCGCTCTACAAGATTATATTTCGATGACCGATGTAACCAACATTCTGAAGTCTTTTCTAAGCATGCCGTTTTATAATAATGCATGAATATCACCACACATTTTTACAGCAGTTCTCATAAAACCAGCTAAATCTAGCGTTAGTTTCATCTTAATGCCAGACATCTATTTAGCTTTAGCTCTGCATTATACTATATTACGTATAATTAAATTGATTCTGTCAATACCAAAAATAAATAACCAGCATATCCTTATTGCAAGAGCAGATAACTATTTAAAAATACTATGATACAATAGTCAACCAGTTTCTGAAAGATATGAAACAAAAAACAAAAACAAAACAAAAATGAAGAAAAAAAAGAAGACAGACTTCACATCAGTTCAACCATTAGCTAAATGGGATATAAATGAAAATTGCTAACATCGCTGCTTTGATACAAATGAAATCATTACTCCATTACTTTCCATTCAGAGTTATTCTGATAGCAATACGCACACATTGTTCATATCGATTGCAGTAAATTTCATTTTCGTTCTATATTTACTAAAGAAATTAGTACAGTGAAATAAACCATCCGATGTTTTTACTATTTCCTGCTACTTATTATTATACAAAACCATGAAAACCGAACAATAAGAATGCGTGAAATATAATGAATTAGTTTTAGATACGTGCCATGGGTAGTAGTTAACTCTTTCTGTTTAGGACAACCAATACTAAAATGTAAAACCGAATGCGGTTGCACCATTTTCAGAAATTCAATTTATTTCTTCCACTTTTAATTATGTTTCATCTGCCTTTATATCATTTAATCAAACAGAGGAAACTGTCAAAATGTGTTCATCTGTTAAATATGTCTGCCAGATGCAATCTTGTAATAATAGCCAGTGCAGTATTTAGTACAACTTGTATTCATACACACAGATATCTGTGTCTGTGTATGTGTGTGTTTGTATATGTGTGTGTATCTGTCTGTATGTGTGTATGTGTGTGTCTGTATCTATATATATATATTTTACTTTTCCACCTTTCTGTTCTTTTTTTTATTTAGCATAAACTTGATAACAAGTGGAACAATCCGTTCCCGTGGACAGCCCACACAGTAACTTCTTTAACATGGTAATGGTTTGTGTGGGACCTTTGACATTTTTTGGTAATGTTGATAGTAATATTTGGTGTAAGTAAGCTATCAGATAGACGAGGAAGAACATATTTCAATTGGACTCTCATGAGCAATTCCGTCTGTCCATCGGTCTTATTTTTCATTCCACAGTGTGTCTAATAATCACCTTCCTCACTAGGCAATCTAGGTAACGATGCCGGATTAGTCACCGACGACCGGATACGTGATACTGGGTAACATGTTACCAGTAGTACTCGAGAGTGACCCGATATTACACGCACGCACACACACACACACACACACACACACACACACACACACACACACACACACACACACACACACACACACACACACACACACACACACCCGCAAGAATGTACAAAATACATTAGCAGTCATATTTTCCTTTCGATTTTCTTCTTTTTTCTTTGCAGAGCATGTTACTGGGTGTTTTCATAAATCTTATTAACATTTCCACGTTAATATAAATATAGATTTCGTAAACATACTATTTCTATTTCTCCATCAACATACTTTAGACAAGGGATTTGTGCAGAACCCATGCCTGTATACTTAAAACGATTACATCCAAATACTATGGTTGCGGCTTCCGTTTCACTGTCATAGCCTGCGCAAGTTCCTTCAAACGCACACACGCACACACTCGCACACGCACTCTCTCTCTCTCACACACACACACACACATCTTTCTATCTATCTCTCTCTCTCTCGATCTATCGATCTATTGATTGATTGAGAGAGCAATAATGAAAATCGAAAGAAAGACTATCCTTATTCAAACTCACTACAGACGTTTCAATGTAATATAATTTTACACATGTACTATATTAGTGTGTTGTTGCATAATCATTACAATACCTGCAAGATGTAACACGCACCTTATCAGGTAGTTGTTTAGTAAGTCCTTCACTGCACGGAGTGAAATAGCGGTAGGATCTAAGGAAGGATTTATTTAAACAGTCACTAGCGGATCTGTATTTTCAGCTCAGATGTATGATAATAGTTACACATAATCTCACATATGTAATACAAGTGTAAAAATACGTTGAAATAATTGTAATAACTCGAAATGAAGAACGTCATTCATTCTATTTTCTATCATATAGATACTACGGATAGAGTGGCGTTTCCTGATGTATATACAGTTGCAGGCCCATTTCCAGTCTGTGTTGAATAAGTAGCGAATTACAGTGTACAAACATTGCATTGCATTCTACATGATTTTTACCAGAATGATATTTTACGTATAAACATACATACATACATACATACATTCATACATACATACGTACATACATGCATATATATATACATACACAAAACATACAAACCTGAACTTGCATACATACATATGTATGTAATGAAATCATAACTACAATTGTTCGACTTTCATTGAAGGCATCAACGATATTTTTGTCGAATGAATGTAAACTTGTTTAGGTAAGAAAATCGATATGGTTTCTCACTTTCTGAAGCACTCTTTGGACATATATACATACAAAGATATCCTGTTGTTGATGTTGAAATTCCAATGAAGGAGCCTTGGATATAGGTTAGAAACTGGTTCTTTCTCTATTGGCAAGAAATCTTGAAATAAGAGGAATAATGACATACATACATACATACATGCATACATACATACATACATGCATACATACATACATGCATACATGCATACATACATACATACATACATACATACATATATACATACATACATACTAAGATGATGTATGAGGACTCGGTAATATCTTGCCGACCAGCCACACTAATGATTTCTTTATAGTGATCAGATTTTCGGGTTCTCATAAACTCACTCCCTCCATCAAATGGACATTACCTGTACAAGTGCACGATGTGCCACATGTCAGATTACAAAACGATAAAAGAGAAACGTAAAATGAAGTGCTTTGGTTAAGAACACAACGCAACGCCCGATCTGGGAATCGAACCCACGATCTCGCAATCATGCGTGCAACATCCTAACCACTAAGCCAGGCGCCCATATATATATGTATATATATATATATATTTCGACGGTTTTGCAGCCTACAGTAATAATGTTACAGCATAATAAATTTAGGTCTATACTATTGCATTTATATACATACTACAAGTTATACTATGCAATTGTAACATCACAAATTAATAGACATGAATCATATATAAATATACATAGATATAGCCATAAATTTATATGTACAAATAAATAATTATATATATATATATAAATGTACATACAAATACACAAATATATGTGTATATATATATATGTGTGTGTGTGTGTACATCTAAATACATACATACATATATACACACACACACACACACACACACACATATATGTATATATATCTATATATATATATTATATATATGATATACTTGGATAGTATATCTTCACACACCCACACACACATATATATATATATATAACCGAAATTATTATATAAGATATATGTATAATATACACACACACACACATACACGCACACATATATATGTATGTATGTATATGCATACACATGCACGTATGTACTTTGCTAATGACTTGATGTTATACGTTACATGCCTTAAATGTAAGAAGAAATTGTTTGTGACATTTCTTGTGTAACTACCTGACCACCATTGCAGAACACCATCTAATTGAATTGGTTTCTTCGGAAAAATATACAAAGATGCATATGTTTAATAACGTTCAAATGCTTCGTCGTTCATTTAATTACAGAAATTACATTTTTACGAATGAAATCATAACTACAATTGTTCGACTTTAGCGGAAGGCATCAACAATATATTTGTCGAACGAATGTAAACTTGTTTAGGTAAGAAAATCGAAATGGTTTCTCATTTTCTGAAGCACGCCTTGGAAAGTGGTCCAAGCAGTTGTTTCTGTAGCAATATTTAATGAATATTTATTCTGTTACGTGTAAACAAAGCTAAACTACGTGGAAAGAAATTTCTGGAGTAAGTAAACATTAAGTTTAGTTATTAATCACTCAATGTTTGAAAATTATTAAAAAAAAATTTCTTTTCTAATATTATTTCAAGTATTGTACTATAACAAAAAGCCGTTTTTATTGAATGTTATCATAATTCTTGAATGAATTAAAAACATAAAGAATTTTGTTATTTTGTCTGAAAATTCTCTTTAGAATTTGTTAATTATGAGAATGTCTTATATTTTGTATTTTGATCACATGGAATATAACATATAAAGTGTCAAATAAGCTTTCTCAAATAAGCTGACTGTACATATTATAGAATGGAGTTGATCGAACACTTCACGAGCGATATTTCTTAAAATTTCTCCCTACAGCGTGGGGATCGTTCATGATCCTGTGTGACAGCCTTAAACCACCGGCCACATTTCATCCTGCTGCTGCCATTTGGGTCGGACCTCTGTTTGTGTATATGCCTGTGCGGGCAGAAATCTGTATAAATGTGTATGCGTGCATTCATAAAAGTATTTTTTGTAACAAGTATAGAATATAATGTTTGAAGAAATGGAATAATAATGTAAATTTACGTGCATTTACTTTATGATGAAAATGTACGGACCTTCTTATGTATTGCATAACATTCTCCTTTTCCATAAACAAATCCCACCATAATACTTGTATAATGTTTAACCTGTGGATTGTTTCTTCACGACATAGATATCAATGGTAAATGGCATTTAGTCTTCATTGTAATATCGATTTCTTAATAATGATTGCATAGGCATGAACCAGAAGTGAACCATAATTGTATCACTCATAAAAGGGATTCTTAATTTTAATTATATATGCATGCATATATATATATATGTATGTATGTGTGTGTGTGCGTGTGTGTGTCTGTATGAATATATATATATATATATATATATATATATATATATATATATATATATATATATATATATATAAGTATAATCATAATGATTTTTACCGAAAAGGTTTTTTCATACTGAGCTACCCGGCAAAATTGTTAATTATTAATTTTATTACTAATTGACGATTCCCTGCCCTGCATATCTATATATAAGTATATATATATTTTAATACGCGCGCATTTATATATATATATATATATATATATATATATATATATATATATATATATATATATATATATATATATATATATATATATATACATATATAGATTCAAGTAATCTGGAAGTATTCATAAAAAGCTCCTTAGTTTGTCATAGCATGGACACACACACACACACACACACACACACTCACTCACACACATATATATACGTATGCATGTATACATATTTATATAATTAATTCTCTGTGTTCCTCTCTGTCTGTATCTCTCCCTCTCTCTCTATCTAATATATATATTTATAGTTATATGTGTGTATGTGTTTGTGTGTGAGTGTGTGTGCGTATACGTTCATTTTAGATATGTATTCATTGAAATATGCATTCTCACCTAATTTCTTGCAATTACGTCCATAGCAAGTATGCTTTGCCTACGAAGATTATTATGATCAAGATATGAGAAGAATCTGCTCTCTTATAGACATTGACTTTATATCGTTGTTTTTTTTCTGATGGTAGAAACAGGTCTAAGTCGATTTTAAATGCTTTCGGCGTAATGTATGCTGCCTCCACCTTAGCTAGTGTTTTGTCATACAGACACCGTCTCAGTGAAATAAACGTTATTGAATTATTCATGTTCATCATGCATATGCATATATACAAACTTACTCACACACATGCGCGTACACACATATAAATGTATATGCGTGTGCATATGTGTGTGTGTGCATGTGTATGTGTGAGTGTATGTGTGTATGTGTGTGTATGTGTGCTACCGAATGACCATCTATGCAAATGCATATCACAAATTTATATTGCATTTTATTTGGTGTACATATATATCACTATAAATCCATGCACGCACTCAAGTAGATACACACATGCACATGCACAAACACACACGCGCGCATGCGCGCGCGCACACACACACACACACACACACACACACAAACACTCATACACATGCAGATATGCGCAGACAGATCCGGAAAAAATAAAATTTCGACTGATGATTTTCAGTGAAAGCCAATTTGATAATAAATTTCTCCCTTTCTCAGAACCGAATCTTCCCATTATTTCCTGTTGTGTCACTTATACAGAATGTAGCAACCACTAAAATCATAAACTTAATTTAACATCTATTACATACATTGTAAGTGACATGCCTGCTCATGTAGCTTGTATCATCTGAATAAAGAAATTCTTGCATTTTACTACATGTTTTACATATGTGCGTGTGTGTATATGTATAGGTGTATATATATATATATATATATATATATATATATATATATATATATATATATATATATATATATATATATATAAATATATATATATATATATATATATATATATATATATATATATATATGTATATATATATATATACATACACACACACATGCATATATATATATATATATATATATATATATATATGTATATTGTGTGCGTATGTATATGTGTCTGTGTGAGTGTAAACAAAAATTTCTAAACTGCATTGCAGTTTACGTTCTTCTTTCTTTATTTACAACACAAAACAGCTTGTAAAAGAAGTTATACAAGCCATTATATATCCACACTCTGTACAATAACTGAAAATATTTTCAATGCATCTTGTTAACGGTTTCACTCCTATCTTTTCCGGAAATAAAAATACGTTTTCTTGTTTCGCAAGCAATTTCTAATTAATTAAATTTTTTTCTGAATTCTTGCCGGAAAACACGTTCTGATGTTTTACCTAATCGATAAATTGTTAATTAATTATTACTCTTTATTTAACTGAAAGGAATAATTTTATTAACTTTAGTATTTTTCTAAATGGGAACGTGGTACGTCTTCGTGGCTCGCATTCATTTTACAGTTCTGCGTTTCCCAGGTTTCTAAAATTGCGAAGTAACGTGAGATGACAGTCAAGTTCATGAAGCCACTTAGTTAAGATTGCATTTTCCTTGCGTGATTTCTACCCCATTCCATGGGATCAAAAACAAAGGACTTATAGTTTAATAGGTGGATGAAATCTTGGAGGTCAGCAGACTTGAATTTAAATGATGTATCCCTGAGTGTTCGTCTTCTTACTGCATCAGTATTATTATATCACAGTATTTACCGTTTCACTACATTAATAATTTTAAAGAGCTTTGGCTAGTGTGTAGGTTGTTCCGTTCCTGATTAAGACTGGGTGGGTCGTTGTCACATTGAGCAAAATACACTTTTGCATAGTGCGATCTGCTCAGGTATTTCCCGGTTCCATAAATACAGAAAACCAAATAACCAGCTAGTCTTACATTCTATGTGATTTCCGTAAGTGTCCTTGCATATGAATATGAACATTATGTAAGAAAGTGTACCACTGCATATATAAGCGGGCGAGATGGGATTCCTCCGAAGTGTCACTGAAATGAGGTACGTAGTATGAAGATCAAGGTGTCTCTTCAAGGATAAGCTGCTACTTCTACGCATTTACTGGTCACAACTCTACTACTAGAGACATCTGATTAGAATGCTGTGGGAAGAGGCGGAAGATAGCTTCCATAAGCCAAGTCAACTGATATGAGACCTAAGAGTAAACCATGAACGAAATGGTTGGATAATATTCATTGCCTCAGTTGATCATGTTTGGGAACTCAGCAGAATGCGTAATGGCAGTTGCTTCTGATAGGAGCTTCTATAAAGACGTTTGAGGACTTACTGCTCCGACTCCGAGGAAGTGTGAGAAGAAAATGGATGTAGCTTGGAGTGAAACTCCTCATGTCAAAGGGATGAAATCTCATTGTCTCCAGCATACGTAATCAATAAGGAATTTCAATAAGATGACAGAGCGATTTAAAAAGTTATGTAAAAGGTTATATATTTTGAAAGCATACTTTTCTGTTAGTAAATGTCTTGCTTACACACACACATAAACACACACACACACACACACACACACATACGCACACACATATATATATACACACACATGACAAAGTTTCTTCCATCGTTTTAAGTGCGTGGTGTAAAAAAAATTTTAAGAATAGCCAAAACCCTTATTGAAAAGAAGCGCTTTGTTTGCATAAAATAATAAATTTTCAAAATATTGTTTTTACCAAAGAACCCATGTCCCATTGTTTTTATGTCGGTAGTGCAAAAACAAATTGGGAAATATTACATTATTTAAATTATTTACACTTGATGGATATTAGTCCTCATCTTGCTTGTTATTTGTCAAATGTAAATGTATATAGTGTATATAATGTACATATTTCCTCATCTCTTTAATATAAAATTGGAAAATATTAGTCCTGGGTTTGAAGGCTCTCATTCATATATTTTAAAAAATTACTTCTCTTAAAAAGGTTCCCCGCCATCATTTGCATGCAGGTGATGAAAAGAAAAAAAAACTCTTGCAAGATCCCCGTCAAAACGGAGGAAATTCAACATATAAAGGTAAACATTGCTGAAAAATCGCCAAATGATTTAATAGGGAGAATTGCTCGACCAAGACATGGTACTTAGTTAGTGTGTGTGTATCTGGGTTTGTTACTGCAGCATCGCTTGACAATCGATGTTGATGTCTTTACTTCCCCGAAACTTAAAGGTTCGGCAAAGAAGACCGATAGAATACTTACTCGGCCTGCAAAGAATAAGTTCGGGGGTCGATTTGCTCGACTAAAAGCGTTGCTCCACCACAGCCGCAGTCACATGACTGAAACAAGAAAAAGAATGAACGAATAAAATAATTTTTATATATATGTATACAAAGCAAATACGTAACAAGGATGTCCAGGTATGCATTGATACCTGAACATCTTTGTTACTAATTTGCTTTTTATTCACCTACCAACTAGCTGCGTGGACTATACCGAACTTGGTTGGGGCTTCAATTTAAGTACCTAATTCAACTGCATGTATATATATATATATATATATATATATATATATATATATATATATATATATGCGAGTAAAAATAAATACAAAAAAGGGGGTTTTGTATGATTGTGTATAGAGGAATATATTATTTTGTTTAAAAGAGTTCCAACACTATCTGTTTTTTATGTTTTATTTATATTCCTGCAAAACCAATGTGGAATATAGAATATGGCATATACAATATGTACTATAAAATAAAAATGGATGGTACAATGAAATAAAGTATTGAATATCTTATTGAATATATGGAATATGTCCTATTGAATAGATGAAATATTGAGGGTTCAATATAAAGGATTAAATATATAAAGGCGAATACGTATTTTCTATACCTTGTGGTATTTCATCATGGCCGGTATGACAGACTTTAACAGACTGTAATAGTTTCGTTGGTTTTCTGTCTTTTATACCAATTCCTTTGGACAGCAGCAGTATGTGTTTGGCTATTTTTAGAATTGATGTCAAATCTATTTTTAGAAATGGTGATATTTGAGAAATTGTTTTGTGTTTTGGTTGTAGGGATAAGATTTTAAACCCCAGTAGGTGTTTGGCTATTCTTAGAAATGGTACCAAATTTATTTTTAGAAATGATGACATTTGAGAAATTGTTTTGTGTTTTGGTTGTAGGGATAAGATTTTTAAACCCCAGTAGGTGTTTGGCATCATTTCTAAGAATAGCCAAACACCTACTGGGGTTTAAAAATCGTATCCCTACAACCAAAACACAAAACAATTTCTCAAATGTCATCATTTCTAAAAATAATGTTGGCATCAATTCTAAAAATAGCCGAACACATACTGCTGCTGTCCAAAGGAATTGGTATAAAAGACAGAAAACCAGCCAATCTATTACAGTCTGTTAAAGTCTGTCATACCGGCCATGATGAAATACCACAAGGTATAGAAAATACGTATTCGCCTTTATACATTTAGTCCTTTATATTGAACACTCAATATTTCATCTATTCAATAAGACATATTCCATATATTCAATAAGACATTCAATACTTTCCGTTGAAATTATACGTTGATTTCATAAATGGTAAAAATGAAAAATATGAATAGTATGGGTGGTTAATTCGCAATTTTACAAGATAAATGCCGAAATATATAACGTTCCTAAAGAGATAAGGAATACTGATCAGTCCGAGTGTATATACGTACATACATACATACATATATATATATATTTATATATACATATATATATATAGATATATAGATATACATATATACATATATATATATACATATACATGTATATATATATATATATATATATATATATATATATATATATATATATATATATATATATATATATATATATATATATATATATATATAACACATATATATATATATATATATATATATATATATATATATATATATATATATATATATATATATATATATATATAATATATATATATATATATATATATATATATATATATATATATATATATATATATATATATATATATATATATATATATATATATATATATATATATATATATATATATATATATAATATAATATATATATATATATATATATATATATATATATATATATATATATATATATATATATATATATATATATATATATATATATATATATATATATATATATATATATATATATATATATATATATATATATATATATATATATATATATATATATATATATATATATATATATATATATATATATACTCATTTACTTTTGTTTTTACATGATTGAACGCAGCGTCTCACAAAAATTGTAAGTAGTTCGTAAACTTATCCTCCGACGCTACTCTATCTCTTTCTCTTTCCTTTCTCTCCCCCCCCCTCGTTCTTCCTCTGTACTACTACGTATCTCGCCTTACCCCTCTTGTTCTTCCTCTGTACTACTACGTATCTCGCCTTACCCCTCTTGTTCTTCCTCTGTTACTACTACGTATCTCCTTTTTCCCCCTCGTATTTCCTCTTTTTCTTTTTTCCTCTCGTTGCTCACCATTCTTCTACTTCCTCCCTCTCTTTCTCCCTCTACCACTCTCTCTCTTCCCTTTACACCGGCATGGTCACATGCTTCCGGTCAATAATCCTTTCCTTCCTTGGCTTTCGCCAAGTAACACACGCCACCACTTTGTCTCTCTCGGTTCCGTGCCTCATCGCGTTCATACACACATAATTTTTCTCGTCTGGCCGTAAAGCCTTCTGTTTGTTTTCCTGTCTTGTTTTTTGTCCGCCACTACATTCCTCCATGGCTAGATTTAATTTGCGTATACAGATTTAATCTGCGATCCATGGGACGAGCCGTTTTAACGTTGCGTCCTGCCCGAAGCTCGTCGAAACGCCGGTGTTAAAACGTGGGTAGCTGATGAAGTAGAATGTTCTCTATGTGGCTCGTGTGTTCTCGTCTACGTTTGTTTGCAATGTCCTGTACCCAGATATGCACCTATACATACAGGTGGATGTCGGTATGCACATACCTGTACGTATATATGCATATACTCATTTACTTTTGTTATATATATATATATATATATATATATATATATATATATATATATATATATACACATATATATACGTATATGTATGTGTGTGGGTGAGTGTGTGTGTTTATGTGTCTGTGTTTGTCCCCCACCATCACTTGACGACAGATGTTGGTATGTCAAGGCCCTGTAACTTAGCGGTTCGACAAATCTCTAGCATGGCCGCAGTCAAATAAGTGAAACAAATAAAAGAAAGAATATCTTTCTATCTATTTATACATGTATATACATCTATATATTCATGTATATATGACAATCCCTAGTATTTATAATAGCATAAAGTCGATAATTATATAAACGTCAGTCTTTATCTTGTTTGTCTCAAACAAATTCTTTTGAATCTATATTCTTACACTGGAGTTTATTGTTATATTTTTGCAGTTGATGTATCGCTCCATTACTCACTTTAGTTGATATATACTTTTTTTATTGACATATTTCTTTGTATTCCTGTAAATCTGTAGTTTACTGCATCTATTTCTTTTTGCGCAAATAAGATTTCCTCCTGCGACCTATATATGCGAAATATTTTAAGGATGTTTAAGTCTGTGTATTTCCTCACAACAGGTAATTAATTCTTTGAAGGCATAAACTCCAAGTGGTCCATAAGTGGAACCTGCTGATAATATTGCGCATTCTTTATTCGGAGAATGGTCTTACTGAAAATGTCACAAAATGTCATTAATGGACACGATTACATCTCAAATGAATATCTATTTAAGTATCCGTCTACTAGGTAATACAATTTCTATATATACATATGTTTGTTAGTAATTGAGCCTATATATATATATATATATACACACACATATATATAAATACATACATATACATGCGTGTGTGTATATATTCATGTATGTGCATACACACACATACATATATGTAGAGACATATGTATATATATTACATTTTAAAAATAAATCTATTTATAGTAAGTTCGAAATTTCGCCCAGCTAAGACATCGTGGGACATCTCTGGTCAAAATCTCGAAGCCACTGTCTATTCTTTTCTTTTTAAAGTTATATATATATATATATATATATATATATATATATATATATATATATATATATATATATATATATATATATATATATATATAAACAATAAATTAAACAGATACCTATGACAATCCTATACTTTATCTATATTATAATATAACATAATATACTATGAATATACTATAATATAACAAAGAATTATTTATAAAACTAAAAAGGCCAACACTTTCTTTCGAGTTATATACATTGTTTGATATATACATTTCAATTCCCTTATGTATAGGTCTCATCAGGCAGTTGGTGTTTAGATTGACGAAATTCCGTGTAAAAGAATTGCTGGATTGTAAAAAAATTAATTCAAATGCTTATGTATTATGAGCGTGAGTGTAAGCCAGTCAACTACATATCAATTGCATTAAAAATTTAAAAAACAACAAAATTATAACAGACAAAATAATTAAGTAAGTAAAATCTACAACTATCGAAATATATTTCTATATATTTCAAATAATATCAGTCCAAACCTGTTTATGTCTAACACAGTCCTTCGCTATTATAATAAAATGCATCAATAATATATATGTATATAATTATGTATCAAGGTCTTACTTCATCTAGAAACTGTAATTAAACTTGTAAAAAGATATAAATCATTATTATAGATTTAATATTATTTATCTAAACTTATCGATATAATTTTTTTTTTTAAGTAACTAATAAAAAGTGTTCTGTATTTGTTGCTTATCGGAGAAAGAATTCCGTAATAAATATGAATAGACACTTTAAAAAAAAATTTCTTTGTTTACTTAATTTATCGTAGGGAGAATTCCGTGATAGATATGAAGATAAATTTAGAGTTACAAACAGTATTACAAAAACACCCCATAGATATAGGTTTGGTCTATAATAATGGATATCAAATATTACTACTTTATTTTTTGAAAGGGAGGTAGAAATCATTTCAGACGCTACCTGTTACAGACATGGGATTCCCCATTCATCGATTAGAGCCGCAAGAAGTCATAACGATTCTGCCAGGTCGCCGACCGTAATAATAAGGTAAATATTAGAGAGTTGTAAAGAAGACAGTACAGTACCGTAGTCTGCATGTAGCAAGTACGGTGCTCATGCAAGACTCCAGCAGTTCCAACAAACACTGAGTTAAAAAGAATAAGAATATTTCAAAACGGTTACACTCCAAGTGATGGAAGGAGCACTTGGAATGATCCAAAAAGGAACTGAAATTATTTTAGAATGATCCAACGCTTATCAATAATAAGAACTTAATAAAAATATGAGTTCAGGGAATTTTTAAGCATCTTGTTCGTTCTACTGTGCAAACCTTGCATCAGCCTCTCGCTTTTGTTTACAAATTAACTAATCTTAACGGATTTCTACCTCCCTTTGAAGAAAGGTTATATGCTCTCTGCCATTAGAGTGTGACGAGTCGTCCATAAAGCCCTAACTTTATGGATACGAAACCATTGGTCACTCAATAACAGGACATATTTCTAACAGCATGTGTGTGTGTGTATATATATATATATATATATATATATATATATATATATATATATATATATAACATGCTTGACAGGGAAGACAGAGTGACTGTAAGCTCCCTATTAACACGACGGTTGTTTCGGATTACATCTGCACTGCTCCCTAGTGGGTGGTGAACGTGATCTCAAGGCACACTACTTGGGAATACCCAAGATAAGGTTTGGGCACTACATTTTAAAGTCCCTTATTTAAACTTTAATTTTCAACATAATCTGTGTGTGTGTTTGTGTGTTTGTGTGTGAGAGTGCATATGCACAAATAAGAAAAGAAATGGAGCAACAATTAACCCTTAGAAGTTGATCATTGGTATTAACAGGTCAAAGTTTAATTGTAGTTAAAAAAAACATTTACAGCTGCTTCAATTTGTTATTTTAGATGTAAATTTGCATATATATCGTTCCATTTAACAAAGATCGTCAGAATGATTTCGTGTTTATCGGAGGAATATACACAGGAGAAAAAAAAAGGAAAAGAAAAAGGAAAAAAGAGATAAAAAGTTCGTTAAGTCTTTAGGCTTACATTTTTGTGCCATTTAAGGTTCCACGTGTGGAATATATTAAACCACGGTTTACCATTTAAATTACCAACTACTGTTAAACTTATAGCAAGGCCTATACATAGTGAGGTAATACACCAGTAGTACCTACATATACATTTATCCCTTAGACGGTTGCATAACCTCTAACTCATAACTTTATATGTATATATATATATATATATATCTAAACGCATACATACATACATGCAATTGGCCTTTATGTAAAATATAAAATGTAAATATGAGTCATACATCTCAAAATATTGTTTCCTACTGCTTTCCTCAGATACGTTACAGTTACACAAATTACGCAACTGTTTATCAAAATAAATTTGTTTCCGATTTATACTAGACTATAAATATTCATTTTTGTTCGTCCAGCTAGAACTCTACAGAGTGAAGTATGAACATTGGAACTAGTCTCAATGGAACACATTCTATTGAATTCGTTCATGCTGCACTAATATTTGTCATTTGCCTAAGTCGTTTAACCTTTTGTATAATGTATCACCTCATTATTTTCACGGATATATCACCGCAAATTTCATTAATAATCCGCAAGGAAATTTCATTAAGTTATTTTATTCCCAATATTGGATTTAAATAAAACAAACAAAAGAACTACAACGGTATCATATGAATAGAATATAAATAAAATAAAATGTAAACAAAATAGAGTGAAATTAGTTTTTGTGATTCAATCGTATTTTCAAAAAAAAAAGTGACCCATGCTTCGACTCCTAATCATTATTATTTACAATGACAAGTATTTCGATTTTTTTCTTAAATTACACACGACTGGCACATTCCTCATTGTTCTACTCTCAATAACCCTAATCCTGCAATCTTCCAGCCACTACAGAAAAGTCTAGACTTGGTGCCGACCACAATGTGGCAACATCATTACCATATTTAGAATTCGCGTTACTACTGGACATTCCTTCAACTTTTCTTCTAGTAGTCATCGATTTTCTTTCCACTATTCTTATTTTTTCTTTCCTTTTTTTTATTTTCATTTTTGGTTTATTGATTTCGACTACTCGTTGTCACCATCGACACAATAGTTGTAATCAGTACTATTTTCTGCAGCGTTTATCCTTGTGTTTTTGTCTTGTTTTGTGTTGTTTCCTACGGATTTTGCCTTGGCCAATGTTCATATTCGTTCCAGCACCAGTCAGTTTTAATTAATCCTGTCCTCAATGTCACTTCTCCAGCTAAATGTCTTCGTATTGAGTTCAAGCTATCTTAAGTCATCGGACTAAAAAGTCTGCGTAAGAAATAGGAAATACTATATACGATACATTTATTATTAGTAGTAGGCTCCACAACTCATTATCGTCGTCAACGTCGTCTTCATCGTTACAATCGTCGTTGTCATCACCAACATTATTATTATTGCTATCCTCTGCTTTCAATTTTGTTTCCATTTCTCGTCAAGTGTCTTCTCGACACCTGGGGCAATGAAACCTGGTAGGTTATTAAAGTAAACACATCAGATTGTTCATTTAAAGAATGAAAGAAAAAGGGAAAGAAAAGTGGAAAAAAATAAAATAGGGAAAAGGAGGGAAAACAAGAAAACAAAGAAAATGAAAAGTAAAAGAAAAAGAAAATTCACAGCGGCAATGTTTTTCTCAATACGTTTGAGGCACCAGTTAAAACAATCTTTTGTACTTTTTGCATGAAGAGTAAGTCTGGGATCATTCTCAAATCATTTCAGTTCCTTTTTGGATCATTCCAAGTGCTCCTTCCATCACTTGGAGTGTAACCGTTTTGAAATATTCTTATTCTTTTTAACTCAGTGCTTGTTGAAACTCCTGGAGTCTTACATGAGCACTGTGCTTGCTACATGCAGACTACGGTACTGTACTGTCTTCTTTACAACTATCTAATATTTGCTCTATTATTACGGTCGGCGACCTGGCAGAATCGTTAGCTCGTTCAGCACAATACTTAGCAGCGTTTCCATTTTGAGTTCAAATTCCACCGAAGTCAACTTTGCCTTTCATCTTTACGACGTCGATAGAATAAGTAACATTTCGCTACTAGGCTTGATGTAATCAGTTTACCACCGAAATTGCTTGCGGCCCATATGACATCAGGATAGTATTCAAGAGTAATACGACACTTTGCAAATATCTCCTTCGAGTAAACCACCAATAGAAGATAATATGACCAAAGACTGCGTGTACCTCATCCCATGCAGCTGTGGTATGTTATACAAAGGCGAAACATGTCACCCCATGAAAATAAGGGTAGAGGGATATTGCAAAGGTGTGACACGAGGAGATATTGTTAAATTGACTATAGCTCATCATGCATGGAAAAACGGAGAACACCTCCCCCTGTGAGATGAAGTTAAAATAATAGACAGAGAACACCACTGGAATATACGAAAATTAAAAGAATCTAGGACGCAACAACCTCCTAGGCAGACCAAGCGCAGATATGAATAGCATATGGGAACCAGTATTAAGGAAGGATAGATAAATATTAGATTTATAAGCACTAAAATTCACTTCACAGTTGCCCAAGTACATATGGCGTATTGGTTAAGAACGCAGGCTACTAACACCAAGTTTCCGATTTTGATTCTAGGCAGTGACCTGAATAATAATATTAATAATAATAATAATAATAATAATAACAACAACAACATCATCGAAAATACCTTAGGAGAGAGAACCCAGGTTCGAAATTTCCCCAAGACACCTGATGTTTGTTCTACTGTGCTAAGCTTGCATCAGCCTCTCGCGTTTGTTTACAAATTAACTGATCTTAACGGATTTCTACCTCCCTTTGAAGAAAGGTTATATGCTCTCTGCCATTAGAGTGTGACGAGTCGTCCATAAAGCGCTAACTTTATGGATACGAAAACCTAACCTTAACCCTAAACGTTGAGGACAAATATCTGTCAAATGTAAATAATGTAAATAAAAATCTGTCGCTTCTGTATTCAATAGATGCACAATTCTGGCTATTATTAATCGATTATTTGAGTAGTCACTGATCTCAATTCTTTCACAATTCATGGTGCTCTATTCTTACGGACAATAGTCCAACTCTTCAACTACACCACTTTCATTTCTCGCATGCCCAACCTCACCCGATATCCTTCTTTTAATAGCTTCTAGGTCAATTCTGTTAACCATCCATTCTTTCGTATTGCTCTTGGTTGGTCACACAATCTGTTCAGTAATTTCGAACAGTTCCATTGGCTTCTGTTCATTGCGCATTCGTTTTCTGTACCCTCTGACAGACACGCCATTCGCATCCACTTGGGTCCTCCGGTAGTAACACTCATTAATCATCATGTTTACTTGTTTACTCCACCTATGTCTTGTAGCATGGCTAGCAGTTGCTGGATTACGACCGGGCTCATCCTGCTGCACAGTGGGACACCTGCCAGGTGCAGCACCTTCACCATTGGTTCCAGTCCCGTTCACACCGTTATTGTCATCTTTTTTGCTTGGCATTTTCACTAACAAATGTGGTGTGCTTGAAGGTCACTACCAACAGGTATTTTTATCGAGATACAATCTCTATCAAGGTAGTCACCTTGATGCAAACGATTCTTCCAGCTCGCCACATTATTATTATTATTATTATTATTATTATTATTATTATTATTGGTTCTCAACGTGGCCTCTGCAGATATACTGCCCTGTTCAGTGGTATTTTGTTTGGTCACTTCAGATACAAATCCCTTACTAAGAAAGAAGTTGTTATTCAGGAAAAGGAAAACAAAATCCGTGCTATTCGGGATGCTAGGATCAAACAAGAGACTGATGCTGCTGTTGCAGCTGAAATGGCAGTTCTAGGAAAAGAATTTGGTGTGACAAAATAATTGTAGCCATCTATATTTTTTTGTATCCACCTATTATTATTATTATTACTATTATTATTATTATTATTATTATTATTATTATTATTATTATTATTATTATTATTATTATTGTTGTTGTTGTTGTTGTGTTGTTGCTGTTGTTGCTGCTGATATTATTATTACTCCCTGGGCCTTAACGAAAGCGGAGGTATTGTTTTTCAGTCGTGTTTGTTTGTTTGTTTGTTTGTCAGTGGACAAGGTATTTCAAGAACCGCGAGATGGGTTTGAGTGAAATTTTCATGGATGTTTGGCTTCGTGACTGGCACGAATGGACTAGACTTTGGGATCGAACCAATACCAGGCAGGGATTCTGGATTATTTAATTTACTTTATATGAAGTATTACGATCTTACGTTCACCTTGAAGCCTTTTCTGATCATCTCCCTTCAAAGCACGGTCATGTTTCCACGTAAGCTATGGCGGCGTTGCTGTTTCCAAAGTCTTATTTTCGTTTCTCTATTATTAATTTTACTCGCGTCCCTATCTTAGTAGAAACTGATGGATAAAGAAATCAAACTACATAAACAAACGGCAGCAAAACCGTTCAGAAATGAAATAACACTAACATAGTCATTAACAATAACAAATTTAATTCATCCTCGACAATTTTTAGTCTTACTAATTTTGAATATATCACTCCTGTTTAAAACCTCTTACCTGCTTAACAATTGCATTTCTAGCTCTGCTTTGAAGGAAGCTTTACGTCTTAGACTCATGTTTTTGTGCGCAATGATGTTGCTAAACCTCCGTTGCCAGCACCGTATGCAGGTCCTTTCCGTTTTCTTTCACGCACGGATAAATTTTTAACTATATACCTTAATGGTCGTAAAGACACTATATTAGTATTTAGACTTAAAAAAAGGCCTTCATAGAGAAAATTGTCCCTGTTCCGACTGCACACGACACACACACAGCATTACAAACACGGCCCGCACACCCACCTTCACATTCCATGACTACCATTGGGATCGATCAGGTACCGGACAAGGATTCTGGATTATTTTTCCGTATTTTAAAAAACTTTTTGAGAGCAGTTTGGTTCATTTTTAGTATTCTCGTTTGTGAGAGCAGTCGAATTTATGTAAGATATTCTCATTTCAAAAACCATCTCCGGCTAATCGTTGAGGGGAAGTTGGTGTTGCCTTGGAGGAGTTTTGCACTCTCTGAGTGCTCTTGTTGTGCATGTTAATTTGGTTAGTAGGTATTCTATCTTGAGATTTGATGACAACAAGTACTCTAAATCTCAAAAATATTTCTTAGGATTTTTGCAAAATATAGGATGATGCATTTTCTGCAGGTCGACAATACGAATATCAATTCCACTTTATTTCAGTCTTTTGGGTGACATTTTGTGTGTTTTTGCCAAGTGCACCTAGTACTACAGCAATAATTTATTCTTGAGTCTTCCACAATCTCCTCATCTGTCGAAAGTATTCTTTCTTTTTTCTGTGGGACTCAGCATTTCAGAGCCAGTATTGAAGTACCAATAGTGTATTCCGCGTTTAGTAATCCTTTCCCTGCTTCACTTCTTGGCAGATAGAGTCGATCAGAATTGTTTTAGAATGGAGTGCGTTATGCATTGTTTGTAGCAGTAGTAGTAGTAGTAGTAGTAGTAGTAGTAGTAGTAGTAGTAGTAGTAGTAGTAGTAGTAGAAGCAGCAGCTGCAGTAGTAGTAGCAGAAGCAGCAGCAGCAGCAGCAGCAGCAGCAGCAGCAGCAATAGTAGTAGTAGTAGTAGTAGTAGTAGTAGTCGTAGTAGTAGTAGTAGTAGTAGTAGATTGTTCGACAGTCTAAGCAAAGCTTCTTATGATATAGTCCATAACAGTAAATGGTCGTTTCTTGGAACTGAAATGACAAAAAGGCTGCTGCTACACATAACAACTTCTTAATATCCATGTAGAAGTTAAGCCATAAGAGGTCGAATACTTGTCGCCATTGACGTAACTAATAAAATAAATTTGCCGTTATTCTGGCTACCAAAGTTCCAGTCAATAACAGACATTCCTACACGCTTTCTGAATGCAGGATTCATAGTAGTTTCAATCGAACCTCAAGAATTTTCTGTCTGATCTATAAGATGGCATTATTACTTATTGGTTTTGTATTATTATATAATTCCTTAAATATTATAAGCTGGCGATGACCAGATTCCATTGCAGCAAAGGAAAATATTGTTTGTATTCAATGCGGAGAAAAACAAATGGAAGAACCTCTAAATTGACAGAAACTCGATTGCGGATATATTTCTTATGAAGATTCGATATATATAAACTTGAGAGTTTTACGATATATTGGTATGCGTGTACAAATATATGTTTGTACATATATATACATATATGTAACAAGCATACCAGCTAGTTATGAAATCTATGTAAGAGATGAAAGCACTAACCCTATTGACATGTAATGTTTGTCGCCACTTCAGCATGTCTGTTCCCTATGAACGGACGTTACCGCAATTCTTTTAGCCCCAAGAGGACATTTCTTTTAGCTGGTTAATGATGCAGCCTGTATCCGATATTTTATGAGAAAGGGAGCTCTAGTATTCCCGTTTGTGACAGCAATCGATTTTATTTCATATATTCTCATTTTAAAATCCATCTCCTGCTAATCAGTGAGGGGACGTCGGTGTTGCCTTGGCGGAGGTTTGCGCTCTTTGAGTAATCTTGTTTGAAGTGGCGACAAACATTACTTGCCAGTACAGTTACTGCTTACAGAGACGTTATAACTGGCTGCTTTGCTTGTTGCAAGATCAGCGACTAAATGGCGCTTCAATTTCTATATATTGCGAATTGAAGCGAGCTACTGCCACATCTAGTAGATAAGGTGTCCAGTATTGAGGAAGGGTAGAAATAGCCCGAAGCCAGGCTAGTCTGCTGGACCTATCGCTGAAAAGAGTTCGCTCCATTGCTCCCAATATATCGGATGCAGGTTGCATCGTGAACTAGGTAGAGGAAATATCGTCTGGGGCTAAAACATCGCAGTAACGTCAGTTCCTACGGCACAGCCATGTTCAACTGGCGACAAACATTACCATATACATACATACATACATACATACATACATACACACACACATATATATACATATATATATATATATATATATATATATATATATATATATATATATATATATATATATATATATATATATATATAACTTAGCTATTTTATTTTTCTTGTTTCAGTCGATGAACTGCGGCCATGCTGGGGCACGGCGCTGAAGAGTGTTTTTGAACGAATCGCTGTCAGCACTCATGGTTTTAAAGCATGTTACTTTTACTATCCGAATCTTTGCCAAACCGCTAAGTTACGAGTACGAAAACACATCAACACCGGTTTCCAAGCAGTGATGAGGTAAAAACACACGCTGAAAGATACATACGCATGTAAATATAAATATATATATATATATATACACAAAGACGCAGACACACACACAATCAATACACACATATAAATATATCTACACCCCCACATATACATGTATGTACATTTATACCTATATCTATATATGTACTGCTGTACAGAAAGACAGCGAGCAAGATAGATAGATGTGTGTGTGTGTGTGAGAGAGAGAGAGAGAGAGAGAGAGAGAGAGAGAGAGAGAGAGAGAGAGAGAGAGAGAGAGTGTATGTGTGTGTGTGGAAAGCGAAAGTGAAAGATGTCATGTAAAAGTTAAATTTTGATTTCACCCAGATTGGATAATACGAGGGGTGTTTGAAAAGTTTTCAGCCTTGAAGTCTTGTACCTTCATCAAAAGTCTTGTACCATGTTTTTTTTTTGTTTTTTTTGTTTTTTGAGGTTCAAGACTTTTTGTACACCCTTCGTAGTAGTTAGTTCATCTTTACTAATTCATGTTCCTCAACTTCGCTTCAGGAATAATATCAGTCACAAGAAATTCAGACTAATAGCTGTGTGTTACTTCTCCTCCGAACTTCTCTTTGCCTGCAGTATACATATGTATGCTTGTGAGTCTGTATGTATGAGTTTGTGTGTGCTTGATTGTGTGAAGAAAATAAAAGAACACTTGATAGTAATTTCCTATGTAACATTTCATTTACACAATTCAAGACAAAAGTGTTGGATCAAAAAACGCAAATATCAAATAGATTATCAGGTCAATTTAGGAACGAAATTTTTCAGTCGGCCATTAAATTCAACTAATTCACTACTGTTCCCAACTCTACATATTAGAATTGAAGATTGATATTAGATTGTAGTTTCTAGATCTGCTGAATACAAGAGTGTAATTTCTCGGAATTTACTGCCTACATTTAAAAAATATCTTTCCACTCGATAATGGGGTAGGCAAAAAAAAAACCTACCTAAGTTTGTGCAACAAGAAAAATGGAAGAAATTTCAATTGTATTACATCAAACTCGTATATTTAACAGACTGCTACAAATTACATTCATAATAACTTCGTCTATGAATTAATTTCAAAGATAATCTCGCTGGTAATGTTTGTATAAGCGGAAAAAGAAGTACATATAGAGCTAAATGGAATAAAAAGAGCTAAGGAGGAGCAACTGATTATGTTTACATATAGATTAACCATTCACTGGTAATCTTGAGGAAATTGCCATGAAGTTTATTCGTTTTACTGTCTGTCATATATGAAAGCACACATTAGTATTTGAATATAGAAACATAAAGAAACTATTTCAAATTGGATATCAAACATCCAGCTACATATCATATACGTTTGGTATTCCGTGGCTCAATATAGACATTTGCGTGATAACGTCCTTCATACATTATTCAAAAGATCCAATGAATTCATTTTGCAAATAATAGTTGGCCTAATTCTTGTGTCTTAGAGATTTTGAAAAGATAGTATAACCCGTCCATGCATAAATATTTTGAAGCATCCATTAAATACGTTGAGGTTGCTGCTTAGCAAAAGCGTAGAGGAGGCAATAAAAGGATGTAAAGTAATGTTATTTTCTCCCAGTTGGACCTCTCAACGCTCTGTGATGCTGCACAACGGTGCCGATGCCGCGATGCCCTCCATGTATTTTAGGATCAGATAAGCATACGGCGACATTCGTCAGCAGATTCCGACGCAGATACCCACGTCCTAGTTCCCACTGGATTCTCTAAAAGGCTCAAGTTTACGCAATAACGGGTCTAGAGTCAGTACGTAAAGTACTCTGAGGGCAACATTCACATGCTGAGAGAGGGTAACTTTCACAAAGCAAGCCATGCTTCGTGAATAGTTTCCATAGAAGACTATTCACTGTGACTACTGAGTCGATGCAAATGTAAACTGAAACTATCAAGTCCCTGAAGATGGGATCGAAACTTGCCATTGTGAGGACAGCCAAGTGTTCGTAATTGACATTAGCGATTTTTTGATTGATCCAAATTGATCAGAGTCCCAGCCATGTCAGGTATATGATCTGCTCTAACTTATTAATTTCAGCCAAAAGAGTTCGATACAAAAAATACCCATGTTTTAAAAGTAAGTGCTAGTGTCAATTTGTTTGGCTCAAAATTTTAAGGCGGTTTCCCAGACTGGCCGCTGTTCGATGACTTCAGTAAGTGAAAAATAAAACAGAAGATAAGAACTGTCCTGCATTCTATAATAATACAATTTGCCTCCAATTAGTGGTAGTTCGTCTGCCGTTACGTTCTTAGTTCAAATTCCGCAGAGGTCGACTTTGCCTTTCATCCTTTCGGGGTCGATAAATTAAGTACCAGTTACGCACTAGGTTCGATGTAATCGATTTAATCCCCTTGTCTGTCCTTGTTTGTCCCCTCTATGGTTAGCCCCTTGTGGGCAATGAAGAAATAAGAAGCGTTAGCACACTGGACAAAATGCTTAGCAGTATTTCGCCCGTCACTACTTTCTGAGTTCAAATTCCGCCGGGGTCGACTTCGCCTTTCATCCTTTCGATAAAATAAGTACCAGTTAAACACTGGGGTCAATGTAATCGACTCATCCCCACCACCCGCAAGCTGCCTTGTGGCAAAAATTTGAAATAATTATATAAATTTCAATTGCAGCGTGGAAAATGATTATATACCATTTAAGAAACATAAATGGCTTATAAACACCTTCCACGCTGCAATTGTTTTCGTTCCAGGACACGATCTCAGATCAGGTCACTTGCTACGCAAGTACATCTCCGTAATATATAAATTTCGTAATATTCAATTCCAAGATTGGCCTCGGTGGGTTTTGAACGTATAATGATACATTACTCAATACTGAATGTATTCTATCCAATATTTTTATAATTCACCAACCTTAGACTTTGCTTCTATATTTCAGTGCTACTCTTATTATTCTGCTTTTATTTTCGTGGCGTTGAGTATGCGTATTTCTGTCCAGCCTAATCCGTATGAATAATAACCGAAATACGATACTTGTTGTGTCAAGTATGACTTCTGTATCCATATATTGATATCATGTTGCCTTATTTCCATTTGTAGAATTTCTTCAACATTTAACTGCTGTAAATATATACGAATATCAATTTTAGGTCTTTTTCTTTTTTTTAATTCCAATCTGTATTTTCAAGCAAAATTCAATTACTGCCTTCCTTCATTACGCTATGAGGTCCACTAGTAACCCCATCGCGAAGTTCATGACCTGCTCTATGTAGATGTCATGAACTTTTCATGGGAAAATACAAAGGCTGCTTCACTCTGTCTTTCTTCGGTTTTTCCCTTTACAAGTGACTTTGTTGTAGATCATAGCCAATAGGAAGAAGAAGAAGAAGAAGAAGAAGAAGAAGAAGAAGAAGAAGAAGAAGAAGAAGAAGAAGAAGAAGAAGAAGAAGAAGAAGAAGAAGAAGAAGAAGAAGAAAAAGAAGAAGAAGAAGAAGAAGAAGAAGAAGAAGAAGAAGAAGAAGAAGAAGAGAACTAGGCGGTTTCGTAATATATCATTAAGCAAAATAGCACGTTCTACATAAGGTACGAATGTCTGAAATTTGGAGATGGAGGGACTGTCGATTATGTCGACCCCAGTGGTCAGCTGATGTTTCACTTGATCATTTCCGAAAGGATTTAAGATAAAGTCGACCTCGGAGGAATTTCATTTCAAAATGTAAAGAGTGACGAAAAGCCGTTAAGCATTTTGTCCGCTGGTGTAACGTTTATGTAGTCCTTCTACTATGCGTACATGGCCTGGAAATTTAGAAAAGAGGTCTAGTCGATTTCATCGACACCAGTGCTCAAAGAAAGTGGAGGCACGTGGATGTGGGACTGATGACGGTAAGAATGTGGTTTCGATTCATGGACCGGGCGACTCGTTGTATTCTTAAGTGAAAAACGCTGACAAAAATGAGTAATCCTGTGACTGACGGTGTCTCGTTCAGGTGGGAATTTATACGTCACTGAAACCGGAAGACCGGGCCTTAGAGTCGGTGTAACCCGAGGTGGCATATTTATCTTTTTTTTTTTTTAGGGCTCAAAGAAGACCTGGGCGGAATTTGAAATTAGGGCATAAATCTGGAAAAAATGCCGCTACGGATTTTGTTCGGCGTGCTTACGATTCTGTTGGCTCACCGCCCTTTTAACCGGAATAATAAAGGGAAAAACTACCTCTAGCAGATTTCATTGTCAGGATTTTCAGAAAGCCCGAGGAAATACCGAAGAGTGATGGTTTTTACGACTCTGCCATACCAAAAAGTAACATAGTTAACACAAAACAGTATAAGATGTGTCGGGTGCTGAGTGCTTATTATTGACAAAATGACCCTTCCAATATACAACAAAATCTATTTCATTACAGGAGTTCACATTTTAGCAGACGAAATATAAAGATGAAACCTATTTTATCTGCTTTTCGCATTTTTTTTTTTTTTAGTAATAGTTCAGAATGTGTAATTAAATTACTGTTTAGATTTATGTATCTGAAAAGCAGAGATTCATAGACGATAGCGTTAAAATATAATGAAACGACCCACACAAAACTTTGACAAGTTCAGAACTCTTTTAAATGAAGAAACAGTACACTTTCAGATTATATAACTTGAATTTTAATTAAAATTTTTCTTTCTATTGTTTTGATAAAAGAAAAAAAAAAAAAAAAAATTGAGAAAATAAAGTATTATATTGAAAGGATTTGTTAAGTCAATACGTATTGTCAGTTTTTATTTAACTAAAGATTACATTGTTGTCCCACAATCGCCATATTAACTAGCGTCTCTTATAAAACGATACATTAAACCTTTTCAATTATTGTGAATTAATCCCCTAGTTCTATTTTACAAAGAAATGTCTGCCAAATCTGTTGGATTATCAAAACTAATAATGGCTTCAAATTTTGATACAAGGCCAGCAATTTCTGAGGGGAGAATAAATCGATTACATTCAGCCCAGTACTCAACTGGTACTTATTTTATCGACCCGAAAGTATGAAAGGCAAAGTTGACTTCGGTGGAATTTGAACTCAGAACGTAAAAACAAATGAAATGCCACTGAGCATTATGTCCGGCGCGCTAACGATTCTGCTACCGTGCAGAATAATATCAATTCTTTGTACTATACGCACAAGGCCTGAAATATGGTGGTGGGGGGACTAGTAGAATACATCAACCTTAGTACTTGACTGGCACTTGTTTTATCGATCCCTAAAGGATGAAAGGCTAAGCAATTTCAACTCAGAATGTAAAAGCAAACGGAATGCCGCTATGTTTGCTGTCTTAATAATAATAATAATAATAATAATAATAATAATAATAATAATAATAATAATAATAATAATCGCTTTAAATTTACGGGCAGTGGATTGTAGAGTACATCGAGCCCAGTATTTCACTGGTAGTTAATACCTCGAGCCCTACAAGATGAAAGGCAAAGTCGACCTCGGCAGAATTTGAACTTAGAACGTAGCAACTGGCGAAATACCGCTGAGCATTTCTCCCGGCTTGCCAACGATTCTGCCAGCACACGACGTTTATACTAGTAATAATGCTGTCTAGTATAGGCACAAGGCCTGAAATTTGGGGGAGGGGGCCAGTCGATTACATCCACCCTAGTGTTTCACTGGTACTTAATATATCGACCCAAAAAGGATGAAAGGCAAAGTTGACCTCGATGGAATTTGAACTCAGAACGTAGTCCAGCATACTTAACGACTCTGCCAGCTCGCTGCCTCTATAATAATAATAATAATAATAATAATAATAATAATAATAACCTTTTGTATTCTTGGCACAAGGCCTGAAATTTTTTGGTGAGGAGTACTTAATTTATCGACCCCGAAAGGATAAAACGCAAATCGCCTACGGTTGAATTTGAACTCCGAACGTAAAGATAGACGAAACACCGCTAAGCATTTCACCCGACGTGCTGACGATTCTGCCAGCTCACTGCCTCAATAAAAATAATAACCTTTTGTAATCTTGGCACAAGGCCCAACATTTTGGGGTAGGGGTTTAGTTGAACAGATCGTTCCCAGTACGCAACTGGTACTTAATTTATCGACCCCGAAAGGATGAAAGGTAAAGTCGACCTCGGCAGAATTTGAACTTAGATCGTAAAGACAGACGAAATACTGCTAAGCATTTCACCCGGAATGCTAACTATTCTGCCAGCTCACCGCCTCAATAATAATAATAATAATAATAATAATAATAATAATAATAATAATAATAATAATAATAATAATAATAATAATAATAATAATAATAATGATAATAATAATAATAATAATAATAATAATAATAATAATAATAATAATAATAATAATAATAATAATAATAATAATAATAATAATAATATTGGCTAGTTAATGGTTTAACATTCCTGCTTCCAAAAAATGAGGAAACAAACGAAACAAAAAATTATCGACCCGCAACCTGCTTAACAACAATGTATAAGATGCTAACATCTGTCCTAACCGAGTAGACCTATAGTTTTTTAATAGAAAGGAGCATATTCCCTAATGAGCAAAAGGGATGTAAACGTGGATCTTATGGTTGTAAAAATCAGCTACTCATCAATAAGATGATCTTAGAAGATTGTCACAAGCGACACAAAAACTTGTCAATAGCCTGGATAGACTATAAAAAGGCCTTTGATAGCCTACCACATAGCTGGATTAGGAAATGTCTGGAAATGTATAAAATAGCTCCCACTCTGCGAAACTTTTTATCTGTAAGTATGAGATCATGGAGAACCACACTGACGTTGAACAATGACAATGAATCTCTAAATGCTGGAGATGTAAGAATTTCATGTGGCATTTTCCAGGGTGACTCACTATCACCACTCCTCTTCTGTCTAGGCCTAATACCGCTCTCAAAATTACTCAATGATGCACAGTATGGTTATAAAATATTTGATAAAAATATAAATGGATGATTTAAAGCTCTTTGCAAAAAATGACCAACAACTCAAAGGCCTACATCAGGATGCAATTTGGCCTTGATAAATGTGCAACAGCTACCTTTATCAAAGGAAAAATGACAAAAACATCTAATGTGAACCTTGACCAGCAAAATGTCATAAAAGAGTTAGAACCAGCGGAGAGCTACAAATACCTAGGGGTAATTGAAGGGGACAATATCAAGCATTCAGTGATGAAGGAAAGGATTAGAAGAGAATGTTATCGCAGGGTGAGAGCAATACTGAAGACAGAGCTGAACGCGAGAAACAGGATCGAAGCGATCAATGCTCTAGCCATACCAGTCGTGACTTACAGTTTCAATATCGTTAACTGGTCAATTACTGAAATATGTAATGTTGACAGAAAAATACGAAAACTGTTGACAATGCATAGAACGCACCACCCTAAGGCAGATATAGAATGGGAATGACAGCGAAACGGGCTGATTACTACCTAGCTCAGATACCAGGAAACCCCAAAATGGCTGAAGTTCAAAAGATTGTGCTCACGGGAACTGCCCATATCCTACGTAAAATACTGTCTATGTGATCTCAAATTTTAAAGCAAACACATAATTTTCTTATGGTTTCTTAAACATTCACTAGAACAAAACTGTACAAATCCAAATATATGGTACCCTAGGCATAACACCTACATGAACTTCTAACTTGTCTCTTGAGGTCTCTGGGTGAGACTTGGATCCAACTTGTACAAATGCAAAACAAAAGTCAAACATAAAATAATAATAATAAAAATGCTTTCTAATTGATGTATCAATACCAGCAGGTGACAACGTCTCTCTAAAAGAAATGGAAAAACTTTCAAAATACAAAGACCTGGAAATAGAGATAACTCGAATGTGGAATCTAAAAACAGAAACAATTCCTATTATAGTAGGTGCCTTAGGTATAATAAAAAAAATATTCAGACAAATACATAACAAAAACACCAGGACTTACAAATATGTATAACATACAGAAAATTGCACTACTGGGCACTGCACACATCCTACGCAAAACACTTTCAATACAGTAAACATAAGAGCACCACAGCAAACCACAGCACATACCCAAGGCGCACAGAGCTGCGCTCGGTAGTGAAGTGAAAGCACGTTATAAAAATAAAACTACTGAACAATAATAATAATAATAATAATAATAATAATACTGGTGGTATTATTTATGGTAATTTTCCTATATAGCTTTTGTGTTATATATTCATCGACCGTGTCAAAGGTTAAATAGGTTTTCTCATTTATATGCTTTCCGTTAGTATGATATTAAAATCCATCAGACAAACAATGAATAGCATTAAGTTAGATCTCTTCTACTAACGAACCGACCCCGACAGTCGATAAGATAAACTATAACACCACCACCACCACCACTACTACTATTACTACTACCACTACCAATGCTATTATATCTACTGATAAATGTATGTATAATAGATAACGGCAGCAGCAATGATCGGATTACTTATTATATTTTTCAGTATAAAATACCAGTGTATGTAACAGTTGTAGTTGTATGTAAGTCAAGTTAATAATAAATAACAACATCAATGTTAACAACAATATCTTTAAAAACTAATCTATTTTCTTTATTTTATATTTGTAGTTTATTTTATTTATTTTTATAAATCTTTTCTTTCTTTTTTGGGGGGGTTAAGAAAACAATGTTTAGAATCCACACACACACAAAAGAAATAGTAAAAACAACTAAAGTTAGAACTTAATCAATAGAACAGATTTAATCATAGAATTTTATCGTTTTCCTCGGCTTTTCTGTGGCACCAAACAGCATTAACTGGTGGATTGATGCAATATAAAATTATACACACACACACACACACACATGCATACACACACACACGCACACACACACACACACACACACACACACACACACACACACACACACACACACACACACACACACACACACACATATATACGATATAGATAGATTAATAGATAGATATACATATATATGTGTGTATGTGTCTGTGTGTGTCTGTGCGTGTGGAAGTTGCACGTCGTATTTGTATTTCATAGTTCAGTTTTTTAACGATATGTTGTAGGGAATAGAGAAGCTATCACTTATGACACTAAGCAAGTTTCATAACGGTCTTTATATTGTATATATAAAAGTATATATCATGCATGCACACATATATATGTGTGTGTGTGTGTGTGTTTCTGTGTGTCTGTGTGCCTGTGTGTATTTACATGTGAGTGGAAAAACGAAAGAAAAGGCACTCAAAGCATCTACGTTGCAGGAGTTATATGTATTTGATAATCTAAGGCTGTAAGCCTGAATGAAGTGGATTTCTATTAGAGGCCCCCGCGGAGCACTAAGTCACATGGAATTGAATGAAACTCTTCTAAATAATATATACATGTATACATACATATATATATATATAAATATATATATATATTATATATATATATATATATATATATATATATATATATATATATATATATATATATATATATATATATATATATGGTAAATGAAAGACGGAAGATGGAATGTGCGAGAATTTTTATTAATCACGACAATTCTTTCGACACGTCTAGCATCGATCCCTCACCGAAGTTTTGTATACTCCATTGTTTCATCTTTTGGCAGTATCCTGCCGCTGTTAAAGAATTTCATAAATCTCTTCAACAAAACATTACTCGACTCATTGCCATATATTCCATAACTGATGCATTTTAAAAACGATCTTCCACGCGCTGTGACCCAGTTTACTTCCTCCTATACCAGTGCTATAAAAGCGTCAGGTTCTTCAGTTAGTCTGTCTTATGCTACATTCACATAGCTTCTCTCAACGGAGAAGTCCTTACAAATCTCAGAAACCATGTTTTACCTAATAAACTAAAACCTGTTCTAATCAGGATACTCTGTAGAATATCTGCTCTGTGAAATTCCATTTATCTTCTTAAATATTTTCTAGAGTTGAGGAATCGTTCTTGTTTATTGCAACTATTAATGACATCGATCTAACTTCTGTTATTGGTCCTTTGAAAGCTCGGCTTTTGTATCTTTCCTATACAGAGGAGGTGAACAAATCTGCTGTTTCTTCGTTGAGGTGTGGATTAATTAACAAAAACCATTGGTCTGTCCATCTAGGCAGTCATTTCACGCTGATACAACATAAGTGCTTATATACAAACGTAGATATATACATGTATACAGACATACATACACACATATACACATACGTATAAATAAATGAATACATAGATACCTGTACATACATATATGCATGCATATATATGTTACATGCATGTAATGTATACATAACATTTGTGACAGACTGCTTTGTGACAGACTGCTTTTAAAAGCCACATCAGAGGCCATGATAGATCTAAGATGAGTACAAGAGGTGGTCAAACTATAAGTAGACAACTACCATGTATGTATGTATGTATGTATGTATGTATGTATGTATGTATGTATGTATGTATGTATGTATGTATGCATGTATGTATGTGATCTTTTGTTCTTTAATTCTTTTATTTGTTTCAGTCATTTGATTGCGTCCATGCTGGAGCACCACCTTTAGTCGAACAAATCGACTCCAGGACTTAGTCTTTGTAAGCCTAGTACTTATTCTATCTGTCTCTCTCTCTCTCTTGCTAAGTTACGGGGACGTGAACACACCAACAGCGGTTGTCAAGCGATGGTGGGGGACAAGCACACCACACACACACACACACACACACACACACACACACACACACACATCTTACTTCGATGAGGTGTGGATAATTTAACAAAAACCATGGATCTGCCCATCTCGGCAGTCATTTCACGCTGAGACAACATTAGTGTTTCAATACAAACGTAGATATATACATACATAGACACACACGTATAAATAAATTCATACATACCTGTATATACATACATATATGCATATATGTATATATATATATATATATATATATATATATATATATATATATAGATATACATATGTTGTAGTTATGTATGCATTTATGTATACGAGGGGCTTCTTTCAGTTTCCGTCTGCCAAATCCACTCACAAGGTTTTGGCCGGCCCGAGGCAGAAGACACTTGCCCAAGGTGACACGCTGTGAGACTGAACCCACAACCATGCGGTTGGAGACTAGGCTACTTACCACACAGCCACTCCTGCGCCAATAAATGTATATATGTAGTTGACTATTTTCTTTAGTCAAAACACGGTGATTGCTTATAAGAGAGATAAAACTCTTTTACAAGAATTTTTCTGTAGTAATGCCCATTATATAAATATAAACGAATAATTATATTCTTGGGAATAAAAATTTCCCTTATGAATTTTTTTGCACACTGGCTTCTTGATAAAATTCTTGTAAAAGAGTTTTATCCCTTTTTGAATTTATTAATCAAATATATACACGGAATACATTCAATGCTGAATTTTTATTCCTGTCCCCACACGTGTACCCAAAAAACAACCCGGAAGTATTCCCGCTTCTTTGATGAAGATATATACAAATAAACTTCATTCCCTTTACTTTGTCGGATACGTAGAGTGTTCGTTTTTGGTGAGGTGAGAATTCTGTTTATTTATATATATTTTTTTAACAATACTATGCTGATGAGCGAAATCTAGATTCATTCTAGTAATCGCGAAATCGATCGATACATAGTTGAGTCATTTGAAAGAAAGTTGGTCTTCTTCGGTTGGTTGTTTTTCCTCGCATACGGTACTAAATGTGGTTATTTTGAGAAGTCCAGTGTGTGGCATTATTTTTCTGTAGTAATGCCCATTATATAAATATAAACGAATATGTATATATATATATATATATATATATATATATATATATATATATATATATATATATATATACAGACATGCAGGAAGTAAATAGATACCTTTAATTTTCAGAATCTTTTATTTAATACGCAAAGCGAACAATTGAAATGTAATCCATAGGCAGGACTAAATACTTTAATATTTTGTTGACATTTCCTTTGCAGTTTTTTAATTCAGAAACTCTTTTTGGCATTGCACTAATGAGCTTTGTGATTGTCTCTTGTGGAATTTCTGACCACTTTCACGCAAACGAAAGAATGCCGTAACATATTTTCCTCTGGCACATACACACACAATCTAGGTAAAACTTCTGTACGAATTATGTTATTTCTTGCTGTGTGCACTAAATTTACTGCTCAAATCTCATTGAAAGAACCTTTTTCCATTCTGTAATTTGTGTTTGTGATGAGCGTATTTAAAAACCTGATCTTCGATATAAACTAAAAGGAAGTTTTCCCAGAAATCCTGTCATTTACCTGTTGTTTCTAGCATGTCCAATTTGACATTTGCACCCCAATTATTTTTTCTTAAATTTATTCCAATTACTGGTTTCTTCGATACAAGAGTTTAGGATTTCACCCAAAACACGTTCTCAACATTTTAATTTTCTCCCTCCTCACTCCAATTTCTTCATATCTGCTTTTTTCCAATTTTTTTCTTGGTGATCTGGGGGGGGGGGGGTACAGAGAGTACGAATCTTAAAGAATTTCTATATTCTTTTTTTTGAAGAACACTAAAATCTCCTTCCAACCATCCACCCAACACCTCACCTCTTTCAAAAAGCTACAAACTCCCAATGTTTCACCTTTAGCTGTTTGTAAAAGGGGAAATTTCTTTAGAAATAATGTCGTTTACCTGTTTTTTGTAGCATGTCGGGTTTTCTGCTGGTTGTCTGGTATTTTTTACATCTGCCATTTCATTACAATTCTACGCATGCTTGAAACATCAAACGAAAGTGAAACATTGAGAGGTTTTAGCTTCTTCAAAGCAGGTAGGTTATGGAAGGGTGAGGTGGAGGAAGGAGCATTCAGTGTTTCTTGAACAAAAATTCAAACTTAAATATATATACATATATATATATATATATATATATATATATATATATATATATATATATATATATATATATCCCAGATTCGTTATCTCTGTATTTTTCTACTTGGATAAAAAAAAAATTAATAAACATCGAAATGGTTGCAAATTAAGAAATTGCGGTGGGGACTGGCGAAAACTAAAATTTTGAAAACATGATTTCTGGGCAAAGTCGTATTAACCCCCTTTCATACGATGAAACAATACGTAATTTGTGATCTTTCTTAAGAACGGAAAGCAAATTGTATCCCCCCCCTTCACTTTTAAACAAATAATAACTTCCATTACGCCAGTAATCCAGTTCACTATATATCAGCTGTGCAAATTCTGCCCATAAGAAAGGAACAAATGATACAATGTGGCTGTAGGTCATAATACAAGGGCAACGCTGGGATGCATTACTAATGTATATATGTATATATATATTCATACATATACGCGTGTTTGTGATGGATGTATGGCTGTCTATAGGGCGTTGCTGGCTTTTGTGAAATTTAGCAATGGCAACATTAAACCGAGAAGCTACAAAACACCTGACAGGAGTCTACATGTGTCATCAGGCCGCCAAACTCCTTTTGTTCTTATCGCCGTAACTCTGATTTTGTCAATTCATACACCTTGCAGCATTTTTACTGTTTGTGAAAGTGTGCGTTTCGGTAATTACTAAAAGGAACGTTCACACATATTGGTGGCATCGTCATTACTCCAAACGGATGGATGGGATGGGATGAGAATGAGTGTGGTGTCGAAATATTTGTCATACTTAATTGACTTCTGATGAGTAAGCCTCAATGACCCACCACCACCACCACCACCACCACCATCGTCACTACTACTATTGTTGTAAAATATGAAATATGTCTCCCGTATCATTAAGCTCATGTTTCCTAATTATATTCAGAACGATTATGCCTGCCTTTTGAAATTATTTTCAAAATTTCAATTGCATTTTTGAGATGTCATTAATCACTGCCTGTATCATATTCACAAAAGAAAATGTACTTTCAGTTTGAGAATAAAATGCATTACACTTTTCGTTAATTAATTTAAATTCTGATTTCAATAACACTCCACAAACGTCATTGCAACATATTATATTTTCTGTCTTTATTCCAATACCGTTTCTACATCTAAAATATTCGGCAGGCTTCCAACGGAGTCTTTGTGATATTTGTATTCTATTCTAGTATCTTTGTCTTGATAATAAGGTAAAAGAAAGGAAACCACAAGAAGCTTTTGAAAGTTCATGCGTGTTTTTCTTTTTAAATCATACATAAAACAATGTCATTTTCAATGACTTTTCCTTCATCAAATACTAATATTCAGTCATTTAATTAATCGTTGTATTTTACATTTCTTTGTTGCATTATATGATTTCAGAAACGAGGATTTGATGTTGCAATGGTTTGTTTCATAGGGCATTAATTAGATAAACATTATTACCTCCTCATTCAAATTTATAATGAGTAAAAAAAAAAAAATTGTGCTGTTTCATTCCGTCTTAATAATTAAACAATTATCATATTCTGTACACATATATGTAAGATTCAGAGGACGGTATGGCAACGAGTGGCAACGAATGGAAACTAGTAGCAGTAACGAATTAAGGAGAAATGTTTTCGCAAGTCATTTACTGTAAAAACCAGGATAGAAAATATAAAAAATTCTGTCAACACATGTGACGATGATGCAATCTGAGACACATTTTCTGATACATTACATGACAGTTGGGTGGAGCACTAGCCATAGGAGATGAAAAGGGATTTACATACTAAACACAATCGAAGAAGTTGTTGTTATCTTTCACAATAACATTAAATTAAACTAATCCATCTAAGAAAAATTCCTTCTAGTGGGCTAAATTAGTGCGACTGCAAGGGTTGTGACTCTTCTACATGAGACTTTGTGGAAGTCATTGAAGTAAATGAGAATGGTGAGAGAAAAAGAATGAAAGAGTTGTTGGTGGCTGTATGTTTTACAATATGGCTGAAATAACTAGAAGATAAAAGATATATATACATAAATACCCACTATATATTGTTCATCCCATAAATAATGCGTTTTATTTTTACATGTTTTATTTTTCAAAATTAAGATAAGCAAAGTTCTTCTTTTATCTAAGATATACACCCCTTCATTTTCTACAATGATCTGCCATCTATCTGGTAGACTTGCAAGGCCCACGAGAGATAGTTTCTTCACTATTCATTCGACTAAAAGATCAAGGTAGTGCTCCAGCATAACCGCAGTCTAATGACTAAAGCAAGTAAAAGATAAAAGATAACCATCATGAGCAAAATTATAAAATAATATTGATCGTCTGCCTTTATGTTCTGAGTTCAAATTCCACCGAGGTCGACTTCTCCTTTCATCTATTCGGGTTCGATAAATTAAGTACAAGTTGCGTACTAGGGTTAACCTAATCGACTGGCCCCCTCCCGCAAAATTTAGGGCCTTCGGCCTAGAATAGGAGAAGATTATAATATTGATTTCAAAGTTCGATGGAAGTCCAGCAGTTTTGGCGGTGGGATTAAATGGTTTACATCGGATTATCTCCTCCCTGCGAGTTGTTCAACTAATTTACATTTTTACCGACTCCGAATAGATGAAGGGCAAACGTCGACCTCAGCAGAATTTGAACTCAAAACTTAAAGACAGGCGAAATGCTGCAAAGCTTTGCGGTATACATGCTAACGATTCTACAAGTTTGTTGCCTTATGAAGATGATTTTGGTTTCAAATTTTGGCACAAGTCTAACAATTTCAGGAAGGGGCTAAGTCGATTACATTGACCTCAGTACTCGACTGGTACTTATTTTATCGACCTTCGAAACGATGAAAACCAAAATCGACCTCAGCGTATTTTGAACTAAGGACGTAAAGACGGATGAAAAGGGGTCAAGCATTTTGTTCGGCGTCTAAACGCCTTTGCCAGGTCGCGATCTTATAAGTGAATATAACATTGTGATACAGAAAAAGTTAATTTATTTCATCTCAATCGTGAAGCATGAAACGTGTTTAATTACAATAAAAAAAGATGCAAAATGTGGCATATTTCACTATTTTGATTAAATACTGAAAAAATTAATGATTAATATATACAAAACATTTCATTTACAATTTGTTTTGGATGACAAAATGTGAAGATTACTTAGCATTGCAGGTTTCTTACAGAATTAAATAAACATATAATTAATTATTTCAGTTATCGTTGCCGTTGTAACTTGTTATGGTGGCAATATGGGTTTCACACTGGCGATTACTTCTTTCACTTAATGCTTCAACTACTGCCTCCCCTCCCCTCCCCTCCCCTCCCCTCCCCTCCCCTCCCCTCCCCTCCCCCGGGAAAATATAAACTGTATGGATTGGGGAGGAAAACGGAGATAAGAAGAGAAGAACGAAAGAGATCTAGAAATGATGAACTGTGAAGGCGCAGGAGAAAGGAAGGTGTTCATAAAGGGCAAATGAAAATAATGTCCTGGCGCTAAATAAGAGCAATAACCTTAATATGTTTTCTTACTGTTATTTAAGCATTTAAGTTTGCAATATCAACGTTGATCATATAGATTTGTGAGAGTAAATATTAAAAGACTCTAGAAATGCCAACGGGCCAACAACGATTTATTCGCAAAATCTGTATTATATATTGCATGATTCGTTATAGACTATTAAGATAAATGATATGATAGAATATGTCAGACAAGTGTAAATAATCGATCTAAACGAAGTTTAATGATAGCGTTTAAGATCACAATTAGTGCGACTAATGTTATTCACGTAAATGTAACCCTCTGCTAACGGAAAGCCAATAGTGCACTATCTGATTATATTTTATAATTTCAAAACAAGACTGGGAAATCGCTATCATATTGAAATCCATGAATAATATGAAATGGTATTCATCTCTGCAGATAAAATATTGCTGACGCATTCAATTAATGAGGGAATATGCAACAGAATATAGTATTTTTCTTGTGGTGTGTTCAATTATATTCTTCGTCATGTTTCGAAAAGTATTGCAGAGCTATTCCGATATAAAGCGATATAAACCGAGAATAGTGAAATAAGAATAATTACATGACTAACTATGGTTAGTCATGGAACGCCAGCGCCTTGTCTTCTAAGATTACGTGCTTTTCATAAGTGTACCTATTGTGAAAAGATATTCAGATTTGATATAGATTTTCGTCTCTAAACATATACTCACACATACACACACGTTCAACATATTCACACAAACAAAGACACACACATGTATATACATTTATGTGTATATTCATGAATAGAGAGGATAGGTAAGAGCTGCGTATTATCGGTAAAAATATATATAGTAGAGATTAAAAGGGTTTAAACTTGAACTCTGAGGTCTCCGTCTGGAACGAGGCCCGAGACATCAAGAATGCCCAAAAGAGCAACCTATATGGAGCTGATATTGACGTAGTATATTGACACTTATATTCATATATATTGTTCATGTATCGATATAAGCGTCACTGTATCTTAGGTCATGTCACGTTTAGTTTTATGTGTAACAGTTAGCCCTGTATAGCTTGAAGCATCGTCGAGCCGTCAGTGACAGAACCGGCAGCCCTAGCAAGCCTGCTTATAACGAGAGTGCTTCTTGCTGGGACACACTGTAGAACGAAAAAATACAAAATCTCTCTAAACAAGGATGAACGCAGTAGAGTCACAGATCGTCAAACGGCGGGAAGTGAGGGACCCTAGTCTTTGTATTGTTATACTTTTACAAGACGGAAAATTCTGCATTCATTGATGTCAGCTTTCGAGAAAAATGAATATGTCCTTTAAAGAGTGGAAGTCTCATTGTGCAAGGCTTTTCCTTACTTTAAAAGCTTCAGACGGTAAAGGAAGCATTGGTGTTCAACATCTCTGTTAACATCTCTATTACGTATTGCATAGCATAGTTGGTCGAGCCTCAAAAGTGCAGAACAATCAATGAAAGATTCCATGATTCAATGAAGGCCTGAGTCTGCGTGGGCGGTAAACATCCACTGGAAAAAATAACCACCTTGAGCTGTCTTCAGCTCAAGGGGTTAGGTCTTTCGCCGGACTGAAAAGTATTATGCATGCTATTCACGTTTACGAGAACAACTGATCGATAGATATCAAGCTGCAGTTTGTTGTTGGGCAGATCTGCATCAAAAGATACCTGAAAATTATGTATTCAGCTATGAAAGAATTCCGTACTTATAGCGGTTCTCAATTAGACGATTGCTGGATATCATGCTGCAGTCACAATGTATGTACTTCATGTATACCATGAAAAAGGTACAGCCTTGTCATCCTCGAAACTCTGTAGATTCTGCCTGAGAACTACGTAAACGGTACACGTATCTATCGAATGTTTACACAACTGCGTCTTAATTCAGGGTCAAGTTATATACTTGATCGCACAACTGGCGGCCCATTGCATCAACGTTAAGTTGCAGTCAACATGTATCTACTTCATGTATGCCATGCAAAAGTTACAGGCTTGACATACGCGAAACCCCATAGATTCTGCCTGAAAATTACGTAAACGGTACACGTATCTATCGAATGCTCACAGAATTGCCTCTTAATTCAGGATCAAGTTATTATAGTTGATCGCACAACTGGCAGCCCATTGCATCAAAGTTAAAGTGAGACTAATTAAGAACTACCACAAGTACGGAATTCTTTCATAGCTGAATACATAATTTTCAGGCATCTTTTGATGCAAAGTTAAGATCTGCCCAACAACACCACCCAACCACCAGAAAACCGCGAAAACTATGTAAGATAAATGACTCACTAAAAATACGACCAAAAAGAACAAATAAGTATAAGAACGTCAGCGCATTGCTTTTATGTTTTTTGTTTTTCAGCTGACACAGGTCGACATATGCAAACTAGGCCCTCATCTACTCCACATACGTTACCTGAATTATCGTGCTATAGAACCATATTGGTTTAAAATTTTGGCACAAGGCCAGGAATTCCAGGCGGAGTGTAAGTCGATTAGATCGATGTCAGTGCTCAACTAGTCCATATTTTATCGAAACCAAAAGGATGATGGACAAGGTTGACCACAGTGGAATTTGAACACCGGATGTAAAGGTCTAAGAAATGCAGTTAAATGTATTGCTAGGCCTGCTAATGAGTCTGCCAGATCACCGCTATTGCCTATATCGGATCATTTGTGCTTTCCCTTTATCTACGTCCATCACATAATTCTATGAAAATAAGTCAACAATCAATAATTCAATATATGGTGTTTTTACAATTTGTCCTACGCTGTTATTCTTCATCACAAAATACAATTAAGACCATTAATACGGATATTTAACTCAAAGTATATTTCGTGGATATCTTTTACTTGTTTCAGTCAATAGACGTCGGCCTCAGAGGCCAGCATGGTGTGGATGTAATTGTCTTTAAAACATAATTGGATCTCTCCCTGTCACAGGTTGCAGACGAGCCTACCTCAAGGTAAGAACCCCAGATCAGGGTAGCAGCATCAAACTACCTCACTGACCAAATACCACATGTCAGAGGAGGTTTCAAGTAATGGTATAGCTCAATTAACGTTGGTGCCCCAACATGACCGTAGCTTTGCATTTGAAACATTTTATAGTAGTTGAACATAGTTAAAAGAGTTATATGTATGTGTGTGTGTGTATACATATACATAATATATATATATATATATATATATATATATATATATATATATATATATATGCATGTATATATATATGTATGTACATATACATATATATGTATGCACATATATGTATGTATGTATAAATATGTATATGTATATGTGTATATATGTGCATATGTATGTATGTATATTTATGTATATATGTATGTATATATATGTATATATATATACATATATATATATGTGTGTATATATATATATATATACATAAATAAATAAATATATATATATATATATGTATATACATACATACATACATATATATATATATATATATATATATATATATATATATATATATATATATATATATATATGAATATGTATCATATAGGGTTCGAATCCGATCTCAATGATCGCCATATTGAGGAAAATATTGTGAGTAAAACGTCATGAAACGTGGAAGCTAATTAGAGGATCAGAGGATCAGAACAGGGGATCAGATTCCTGCTCTCGGTGCCAGCGTTAATGTGTGATCCGTTTACAGATCTCCGTTGCGAACCTTCGATTCTTTAACGTTCGGCGTAATCTACGCCTTTGCAGTATTCAGGGCAGACATGTAAGCCTTAAGAACCTATAATGTACTCCACATCATTTAACTCACGCATAAAAATCAATCATCTTTTATGTGATGTATGGCAATAAAACAAAATTAGAAGCAGCTTAATATTTTTAAATGGGCGTCAGTATCGTTGAATTTATATTAAGTTAACAATTCATGTAATTGATGAGGGCGTGTTTTCATGCAATTGCGCGCAGATGTTTCTCGAGCATGCTAGGTAAAACGAAATCGAAACGAATGAGATGTGTTCGCAGGAGAATGCGGAATTGACGAGTGAGCGCAGCAGAGGGTGAAGAAATAAGGAACAAAACATCTAGTTTTTGGAAATAACATAAAGGTGTTTATGATACATATCAAAAGTTTTTCAAATTCAGTGCAGCCAAACTTCATTTCAATATTTATATATTTATTATGGCTGTGAGCTAACAGAATCCTTAAAACGTCGGGCGAAATGCTTAGCGGTATTTCGTCTATCTTTACGTTCTGAGTTCAAATTCCGCCGATGTAGACTTTGCCTTTCATTCTTTCGGGGTCTATTAAATAAGTACCAATTACGCATTGGGTTCGATATAATTGACTTAATCCCTTTGTCTGTCCTTGTTTGTCCTCTCTATGTTTAGCCCCCTAAGGGCAACAAAAGAATAAATATTTATAGATTTATTACGGCGGTGATTTGGCAAAATCGTTAGCACGCTGGGTAAAATGCTTAGCGTTTCTTCGTCCGTCTTTACGTTCTGAGTTCAAGTTCCACCCAGGTCGATTTTGCCTTTCATCCTGTCAGAGTCGATAAAATAAGTACCAGTAAAGCACTGGGGGTGGATATAGTCGACGTAACCTCATCCCCGAACTTGCTGGCCTTGACCCAAAATTGAAAATCAGTATTTATATTGTTATTTCATCATAAGACACGTTATTGATTATTTAATATATAAGACATATTCACATTGATGAAGTAATCCCAGATCAGCAGCGAACAAGGAGGCATTTACACACATACTCACACAATTATCCGATCTTCTACATTTTTGTTTTTGTCAGAAACCATCTTGGATTATACTACAGAATAGCTTCTCTCTTTCGTATGACGATAATGTATAATTTCAGAGAGATATGGTTGCTACACCAAATGGCTCGCGTGGCTGTGTAAAGATTCCATCGTAATTTCGATCAACATGTGAAATATATTATGTTGCAATAATTTTCTCCACGCCTGAATGTTACCCATTAAGTTGACTCATATATAACAGGATTAAATATTTAGCCATATTCACTCAAACGTGAAGTAGGCGTGGCGTTTAGTTTAATATAGCTTATGGAAGCTATATTATAAGTAATACGTCTCCAAATAATAATAACGATCAATGATTGTGAAGATGTACAACTGGACCGTTATCGGGTGGACCAGCTGTCCAACAGAATCTCTAAGGATTATTTTATTTATATTTATTTATTTATTTATTGCAATTATATTTCTAATTGCTTTATCAAATAAAATTGTTCTGGACTTAGTTGATGCACTATTAGTTGATTTCTAACGACAATTATTCTTAAACAGAGCGACCAGTAAATGAACACGGAATTATTGGTCGAGTCAGCCGCCACATCGACCCCTTCGACATCTTTGCCTCTTTTGTCAAATCTCATTGATGGTTTTTAATTGCTATAATTTTCTCCTCACCCCAAACTTCTAATATTAACTACTACAACTCTGTTTACACAACATTCTAGTTTCTCAATCATCTACTTACACAAGGCCAATCATATTATTACATGATTACAAGCCTGTCCTCTCTTCAAAGTCACCATTATTTCATTGATCTTGTTTTTATTATTTAGCCTTTCCGAAATGTTGCGCCATAAAATTGGTTACCCTGTTTTTCAAACTAATATTATCCCGCGTTGATTAACCTCAGAAGCCACATATTAATGTGTACAATGGGATCCAATGGATGCAACATTTCTTTCCTGGCAACCAATCGCAGAGTAATTCTTCCTTTCTTTTTTCTTTTTCATTTTGACGAAAGTTCATTTGGATATTAACATCACCGCCGCTCGTAGATCCAGAAACAGCAATGAAGAAAACGATATTATTTTTCTGTTTCTAAGCAAAAGAAAGAAACTCTTTCCGCTATATTAACGGAGATTAATCTGATATACAAAGATTTGTTTTTGATGTTGTTAAATACGTATATTTTAACAAAGATTTATATAAAAAAAACATTCTTATCGATTAATAAGGCAAGTTACCATCATTATTAAAACTACCCTATAATCCCAGTCTCTATGCAGTCGCTAGTCCTGCTAAGAATAGCAAATAAATGACGCTCACTGTACTATTTAATCGTAAAAACAGAACCAAATACACATTGTATCATGTATTCAAATATACGGAATTATGGAAAAAAAAAGGTGTTTATTTGGACTGCTCATAATTGTTTGGCTGCATTAAACTGACCGAGGACTAGAGAACACTGTTGTAAATTTTAGCGATCATACTGGTTTCGAATTTTAGCACAAGGCCTGAAAATTCGAGGAAATATTTAAGTTGGTTACATCGACCTCATTACTCAACTCTGGTACTTATGTTAGCAGTCCCCGAAAGGATAAAAGGCAAATATGACCACGGCAGATATTGAATTCAGAACGTAAAAGCGGGCGATATACCGCTAAGCATTTTGTCCGGCGTGCTAACGATTCTGTCTGACAGACGCTTTAATTTTAGTAATTGTATTGATTTTAAATTTTTACACAATTTCGCAGGAGAGATAAGTCGACTAAATCGATCCCAGTGTTGAACTGGTACTTATTTTATCGACCCCAACGGGGTGGAAGGCAAAGTCGAACTCGACAAACTCGATCGCAGGACGTAAAAACGAAAGGAAACGCTGCTAAGCGTTTTCCCAAGTGTGATAACAACTCTGACACCTAATCGCTTTAATTTCAGGAATTATATTCAAATATGTATTATTGCATATCAGTGTAGAGGCGCAATGGCTCAGTGGCTAGGGCAGCGGACACGCGGTCGTAGGATCGCGGTTTCGATTCCCAGACCGGACGTTGTGAGTGTATATTGAGCGAAAATACCGTACTCTTTCACTACAACATTATCTCACTCTTTCTTCCTATTTCTGTTGTACCTGTATTTCAAAGAGCCATGCTTGTCACACACTGTGTCATGCTGAGTCTCCCCGAGAATTACGTTAAGGGTACACGTGTCTGTGGAGTGCTCAGCCACTTGCACATTAATTTCACGAGCAGGCTGCTCCGTTGATCGGATCAACTGGAATCCTTGTTGTCGTAGCCGACGTAATGCCACGTAATTGCACATCAGTGAATGTTTATAAACGAGATCACAAATAGCTAGAAATAACAGTCGAAAAGGCAGCAAGCTGGCAGAAACGTTAGCACGCCGGGCGAAATGCTTAGCGGTATTTCGTCTGCCGTTACGTTCTGATTTCAAATTCCGCCGAGGTTGACTTTGCGCTTCATCCTCTCGGGGTCGATAAATTAAGTACCAGTTACGTACTGGTTTCGATGTAATCTACTTAATCTCTTTTTCTGTCCTTGTTTGTCCCCTGAAATAAGAAATAACAGTCGAATCTCTCATGGACCACACACTGTAGTCTTAAAAAGAATCAAGAGAGAGAAAGCGAGAGAGAGAGAGAGAGAGAGAGAGAGAGAGAGAGAGAGAGAGAGAGAGAGAGAGAGAGAGAGAGAGAGAGAGAAGAAAAGAAATGATGTATTGGAAAATACAAAATTCAAAAAGATATAATATAATACAAAAGAGAATCATGACAAGGATTTGAAAACTTTCGTTGTATGACCTGTCGGAGAAAAAGGTCAAACGTACAACAATTTCGATCCCTGTCTTGGATTGTATAACAGTGTATGTGAATGAAGAGACCGACCAGCGGTTCGGTCAACCAGAGACATTGTCTCATCAGAACCACGAAAGTCTATGTATTGAATTTCACGTACGTCCCTTATAATTAGATATAATTAGAATATACACGACGAGTTTTCCGGTCCATCCGATCAACGGACCAGCTTGGTCGAGTAATCAACGTGCAGTTGGTTGGCCTCTACACGGAGGCGCATAACCGTTAAGGTAGTTCACGTGGAGATATCAGTGTGAAAAAGAATGTGACAAGTCTACGTCGTAGAAGTACAGATGCAAGTAATTTTCGCGACGTGAATAGGCAGGTGCAACGTGCTGGATCCCTGCAATCATGTGCCGAATACTCAAATATATATATATATATATATATATATATATATATATATATATATATATATATATAAATTTAGACGAAAAACCACTATTAACAAATTCAACAATGAAAAATGTCATTTAAAAAAAAACTAGAAAATCAAATATACCTCAAAACCCTATTCCAAAAATCAATAAATTACGCGATAAATAGAAAGCAAATAACAGTAAAAGACTACGCGCGTTTCGCGGCTATATTTTAAATAAATTCGATTATATATATATATGTATGTGTATATATATATATATATATATATATATATATATATATATATATATATATATGTATGCATGCATGTATGTATATATATATATATATGTATGTATATGTATGTATATATATATATATATATATATATATATATATATATATATATATATATATATATATATATATATATATATATATATATATATATATGTATGTATATGTATATTTCGATTTTGGAAATGGTTTGCAAGATTCTTTATGTGAGTTCGTGTGTTGAAGCATATTCTGTTGTGTCTGGGGAGAGTCATTTTCTTTTCGTGCCTTATCATTTAACACACTCACCGGTAAAATTTCCACTTATTTCTTATTTTTATCTTTCTAAAATTTTCGTTGCATCTTGCAACCTTTTCAATAGTCTTGACTCTTGAGTCAAGACTATTGAAAAAGTGGAGTAGATAAAATCCAGGCTACATATGTTTTATTGCTAATAGAACCTCGGAAGTAGTGAATTATCCAAACGAGGACTCTTCAGGCCAAGGATACCTTGATTATATGAAGTTCACATTCTCGTTTAGGGATTCTGTGCGAACTCTTTGGGAATTCGACCGTAACGTTGAGATCCAGCTATGGATTGGCTTAAAATTTTCCGATAGAAGAAAGTGGATCCGCTGAGGAGACATGCAAAAAGACTCTGCTATCTTTTCTGTGCTGATTGCAATGGTCGCAAAATTATATTTGCCAACCCATTCTTGTATTGCATAACAACGGATGTGTGGAGAGGAATGACTTGCTTGCTTGGGAAATTCTACAGTTGAAATGAACCACTTTTACGTGGGCAGATGAAGGTTGAAATATGCCGATCAAAGAACCAGTCTATTTTCTACTTCGCAATTATGAAATCCTCCTTAATAGAAGTAAAATTAATCTTTTATACGACACGAGGTATTCATATCATCAGGAGCCATATTTTAATCTATTGATTAGACTATTGGTTGTATCTGGTCCTAGTCTAACCTGTAATCGATTTTGTATTGATTACATTTACGCGACGATTAGATATCGATTACTATTTACACTACGATCATATATCCTCTATATATTGGACTTCGATTAGTTATCAATTACACTTTACTCCACGATTAGAAATCGATTATAGCTTAATCTCCGTTCAAACATCGATTACATATTAAACTGTGATCAGATATCGCTAACAATTTAGTTATCGATTTGGCATCGATTACAGAGAATATTGCGATAAAATATCGATTGCAGGTTTAGATCTATTAAAGTTCAATGGCCTTCGCCTACATGATATTTCAACCGCAAAGGTTTAGGCCATACTGAAAAAATCTTCGCAAGCTAAATTAAAATTAAATTGTGAATGGTTTAACTAATAAAAATAATTGTTATACATGAGAGAAACCAATAAAATGCTGCATCCATACCAGGTAAAATAGAGATGCTCTACTACAAGCTACTATGTAGGTCCATCGACTGTTGTGTACCGGCGTCTAGCATTAATGCTGAAACTACAAAAATCCCTGGAATTTGAATAGAGCTGGCACCATTCTACCTTGATGATCACGCTTATACTGTGTTCGACTATTTAGGCCGTGCACACGAAATATTCACCCCAGTTACTTTTCCCAAAATATCTCAGCCTTGTCTCAACCTCGAGCCCAAAAGAGTAAACAAAAGAGACAGATACAGGCAGGAACAAGGAAAATGCCCTTTGTATTTGAATACCATTGAAATATTCTGTTAAAAAACAATTCATTTATTTTTTCCAAAATGTAATTGTTTTCCTTACTTAGAGTTGAAAAAGTCTCAATGATTGAAATCGGTACTAAAATGCTTTTTATGATAAAACTATTTTAGCATTTTCTACCTTGACTTTTTTTGCTCATATATATATATATATATAAAAGTACATACAAAAATGGGACAAGGACACAAAAAATCCAGACAGTTAAGTGATACAAAAAAGGGACAACGAAACATTCAGACATACATACAAAGAAAACAAGGGTCATTTGGAGTTTTCTATCCGCAGTCGAGTTCCAGATTATCTTTGGAATTTCGGCTGGTTATACTCGACATTGCTCCCATCTGGCCAGCCCCAAGGAAAAATTAAGCTAAGAGCATTAGATTCCTTGGAAGAAAGCAGAGATGTATACGAAAACAAGAACGAAAAAAAATGTTGCACAAATACAAATGCAATAAACAGGACATGACAACAGGTATCTTTCGACTAAGGGCGAATTAAATTAATCTGGCGTGTGTGGAAGTAAAGCATTACGGCAGGGACATAAGATTTAACAGGCAAGTGGAGAAATATAGATGTTGCACAGATGGTAGTCGAACCATCAAGGTCAGGCCTGGCCGAACACCGGTCACGTGGGGAGAGAAGAGAGAGAGAGGTAGAGGTAGACCTTTCTTTCTCTGTTCGACTACCATCCGTGCAACATCTATATTTTCCCGTTGCTCGTTAAATCTTATGTCCCTGTCGTAAGGCTTTACTTCCACACATGCCAGCTTAATTTAATTCGTCCTTTGTCGAAAGACACCTGTTGTTAGGTCTTTTTTATTGCATTTGCATTTGTGTAACATTTCTCTGTTTTTTTTTCCGTCATTGTTTTCTTTGTATCGTCTGTCTGGATCTTTTGCGTTCTTGTCCCATTTGTGTAATTTTTATATACATAATATAGCGGCGTATGTACACTTTGCTCTCTGTGTGTCTCTCTCTGTGTCTCTCTCTGTCTCTCTGTCTCTCTCTTTCTCTCTCTCTCTCTCTCTCTGTATATATATATATATATATATATATATATATATATGTATGTATGTATTGTGTATATATATATATATGTATATATATATATATATATATATATATATATATATATATATATATATGTATGTATGTATTGTGTATATATATATATATATGTATATATATATATATATATATATATATATATATATATATATATATATATATACATGCATACACGCAAACAAACGCACACACACACACATACATAAATATTATTCGGCGACATCTGTGTGTTGGTGCTTCCTCAGATTGAATGGGATCAAGCAGTGTCGGATCTCTTTGAGTTTGCTCAGATATACCATGTCTAGTACTTTCCAGTAATCAGTTCGTCAGATTCCGGGCAACATATAACACGAAAGTAAATGCAAAAGATGAAGATAACAGTACCAACAACAGCATCAATAGAATAAAGACTACCTTAATGATAATGATTATAAAAATTTAAAAGAAAACGGAATCTATTTAAGTGAGAGTGATAATAATATAAAAATATAATACAATTGAAAATGGCTTTTACCAAGAAGTCGACGGAGTGTGCCAATGGGTTAAAATAAAATAAATAAACAAATATATCTACAAAAGTTTATTTTGATTACTATGCTATCATGTTTCGACCTAGGACACATATTTTGAATTTTTAAAATCATATTTATTGGAATTATTGCTAGATTATAACCGACATGAACAATGTTTTATAATCGTTTGGACAATCATTGAAACGGCAATGCTGACTCAATATTACTAGTCGTCTACTTATGTATTTATAATCAACTTCTTTAAATATGAATTATTCCTATTCCTTAACATATAACTACATATACATATTTTCATAAACAGTTTCACACAATTGCAAACAACAATACTGCTAACTCGTTATTATGTGTCATCCCCCTAGGTGATTATAATCGACGTATAGTAATCATTACGATTCTTTTCCATTTACGACTTATGTAGATATTTACAATGGCTGTGCTAAGCATGCAAACAATAAGGTCAGCTCGTTATTACGAATCATCCGATTGCGGGACAACAAAAGACTTATACAACTTATTACAATATGTTAAGAGGCGTGCGAACCACAATTCTAACCTGTCATTACAAGCCATCCGCAACCGTTAAGGAATATTTTGATACAAATACTTTCAATAATATATAGAATTTCTGATATTATTCTTTTTAAACCTATAAAATAATTTTTAGAGTGCTTATTGAGTAATTTGTCCGTACTCACAGACACGCGCGCATATATATTGTAATAATAACATTAATCCTTCGATGGAATTTATAAACATTTCATTAATCGCTACGCGCGTTTCCATGAGTCGTATGTCTCTTAAGATCACAGTCCGTATTCCTGGGATGGGTGCAGTGTAATCTGTTGTATCCGTGGGTACTGTTCAAAACAGATAATATCCGTCTTGTAAACATCTATCAATGTTATATCGCCAGAAGAAATGATTCTATAAAGATGATCAACCTAGTGCCCGCGGATACTACGGACTAAACTGTAATCATGCCAGGAAAACGGACTGTGATCTTAAGAGTCATGTGACTTGTGGAAACGCGCGTAGCGAAGCATTGAATGTTTATTAATTGCATCAAAGAAGGAGACCGTCCAGAAGAGTTGCAGGAAATTCTGAAGTCGTCTGGAGGCTGTGGTTGAAGCCACTGATGATTATATTGAATAAATTTTCTACTTAGTGTTTCAAGATATTTTAATGTAATTTTGATAATTATATCTATTAAAATGAGATGCCAGACTAATTTTCATTTTTTCGTAATTTGGACGACAGTGTATTCACTGCACCCTGTGTATATATATAATATTTAATAATTAATAAATAATTATAAGGGAGGGTACGCGAAGAACCAGCTTGCTGGAAATAAGAATTAAAATACTCCTAAATTTTCTTCGCCCGGTTTCTTTTGGTCTGTTATAATTTTTAGTGAGTTTGGTGGATTTTTGAGTTCTTCAACTCTTATTTCTAGCAAGCTGGTGCTTCATGTACCCTCTGTTATAATTATTTATCAATTATATAATTTTATTGATTTGCTACATAACGACATTTTTGCTTGCTGGCCACTAATATTTCTGTTATCAGTATTATTATTAATTATATATATATCTACTACTACTGCTAATAATAATAATAATAATAATAATAATAATAATAATAATAATAATAATAATAATAATAATAATAATAATAATAATAATAATAATAATAATAATAATGATAATAATAATAATAATAATGATGATGATGATGATGATGATGATGATAAATATAATAATAATAATAATGATAATTATAACAACAACAATATTAATGCTGGAGATGTAAGAATTTCATGTGGCAATGACAATGAATCTCTAAATGCTGGAGATGTAGGAATTCCATGTGGCAATGACAATGAATCTCTAAATGCTGGAGACGTAAGAATTTCATGTGGCATTTTCCAGGGTGACTCACTATCACCACTCCTCTTCTGTCTAGCCCTAATACCGCTATCAAAATTGCTCAATGATGCACAGTATGGTTATAAAATATTTGATAAAAATATAAATCATCTCATTTACATGGATGATTTAAAGCTCTTTGCAAAAAATGACCAACAACTCAAAGGCCTACTAGCGATTGTTAAACAATTCAGTGATGACATCAGGATGCAATTTGGCCTTGATAAATGTGCAAAAGCTACCTTTATCAAAGGAAAAATGACAAAAACATCGAATGTGAACCTTGACCAGCAAAATGTCATAAAAGAGTTAGAACCAGCGGAGAGCTACAAATACCTAGGGGTAATTGAAGGGGACAATATCAAGCATTCAGTGATGAGGGAAAGGATCAGAAGAGAATGTTATCGCAGAGTGAGAGCAATACTGAAGACAGAGCTGAACGCAAGAAACAAGATCGAAGCGATCAATGCTCTAGTCATACCAGTCGTGACTTACAGTTTCAATATCGTTAACTGGTCAATTACTGAAATATGTAATGTTGACAGAAAAATACGAAAACTGTTGACAATGCATAGAATGCACCACTCTAAGGCAGATATAGAACGTCTTTATCTGCCAAGAAAAGAGGGAGGCCGAGGACTTCTACAGCTGGCATTATCAATGAAGGTAGCCACACTTGGCCTAGACACCTATCTGAAAAACTCTGAGGACTGGATGCTAAAACTTGTCTTAAAATATGAAAGCAAGAAAGCATCTTACTCAGTAACGAAGCAGGCAAAGGAATATCTAAGTGAATTCCAATTGCAACAGATTCAAGAATTAGACGAACTAGAAACCCCTGCAGAAAAAGCTAAGCGCTTGAAAACCCGTGCTAAAATTGCTGCCTTAGATATTATGACTGAAAAATGGCATGGAAAACCTCTCAATGGCAAATACCCAAAGAGAGCGAATAATTCAGATATTGACAAAGCCCTTACCCATCAATGGCTAATGGCCTCTGGCTTGAAATCAGAAACAGAGGGTTTTATCATAGCAACCCAAGATCAATGCCTACCTACAAAGAACTACCAGGCCAACATATTAAAGAACGGCAGCTCCCCATTATGTCGTATATGCCAACAACAAAATGAGACCATCGATCATGTTGTTTCCATGTGCAGTCTGCATGCGCCTACAGAGTATCTCAACAGACATGATAGAGCTGCACAATATATTCACTGGGTAATAGGCAAAAACCTGGACTTGCCCCATGATAAAAACTAGTGGGAACACAAACCACCCCCAGTACTTGAAAATGATCACATCGCACTCCTCTGGAACTTCACCGTTCAAACTGACAGAAAGATGGACGCAAATAGGCCAGAAATCATACTGAAAGACTTCAGACAAAAATCATGCCTCCTCATTGATATGACTGTCCCAATCGATATAAACGTATCTGTCAAGACCTACCAAAAACTGAGCAAATATAAAGATCTTGAAATAGAAATTAGCAAAATGTGGAATCTGAAGACGAAAACAATACCTATTGTCATAGGTGCCCTGGGAATGACAGCGAAACGGGCTGATTACTACCTAGCTCAGATAGCGGGAAACCCCAAAATGGCTGAAGTTCAAAAGATAGTGCTCATGGGAACTGCCCATGTCCTACGTAAAATACTGTCTATGTGATCTCAAATTTTAAAACAAACACATAATTTTCTTATGGTTTCTTAAACATTCACAAGAACAAAACTGTACAAATCCAAATATATTGTACCCTAGGCATAACACCTACATGAACTTCTAACTTGTTGTCTCTTGAGGTCTCTGGGTGAGACTTGGATCCAACTTGTACAAATGCAAAACAAAAGTCAAACATAAAATAATAATAATAATAGTAATAATAATAATAATAATAATAATAATAATAATAATAATAATAATAATAATATTAAGAAGAAGAAGAAGAAGAAGAAGAAGAAGAAGAAGAAGAAGAAGAAGAAGAAGAAGAAGAAGAAGAAGAAGAAGAAGAAAACACTTTCAAGATACAAAGACCTGGAAATAGAGGCAACTCGAATGTGAAATCTAAAAACAGAAACACTTTCTATCATGGTAGGCGCCTTAGGTATGATAAAAAAACATTCACACAAATACATAACAAAAACACCAGGACTTACAAATATATATAGCATACAGAAAATTGCACTGCTGGGCACTGCACACATCCTACGCAAAACGCTTTCATTAGAGTATCACAGCAAGTGAAAGCACGTTATAAAAATAAAGTTAGTGAATAATAATAATAATAATAATAATAATAATAATAATAATAATAATAATAATAATAAAAACAGTCAGCCACCTTCTATATATGGATGACCTAAAATTATATGCAAAAAACGACAAAGAGCTAGAAACACTACTACAGACAGTACACGGCTTTACCAAGGAAATAGATATGAAATTCGGATTAGAAAAATGTGCCAAAGCAACCCTGAAAAGAGGAAAATTAGTTAAAAGTAGCAATATAACACTAGATAAAGCCAATGAAATAAGAGAACTAGACGAAAACCAACCATATAAGTATTTAGGAGTCAATGAACTAGATAGGATACAACATACACAAATGAAAGAAAAAATAAAGGAAGAGTACTATAGACGAGTTAGATCAATACTAAAAACAGAGCTCACTGCTAAAAACAAGATAATGGGTATCAACACTTTAGCTGTCCCAGTTATAAGCTACAGCTACAACATCCTTAACTGGACACTAAACGAACTATGTAAAATAGACAGGAAAACAAGAAAAATAATGACAGGATATAGGATGCATCACCCAAAATCTGACATAGAAAGGCTATATATACAACGCACAGAAGGTAGCAGGGGTCTTATACAGCTAGAAAACTATTATAAAATAACCACCATAGGACTGCAAAAATACCTACTCCAGAAGCAAGGGAAACTAATACAAATAGCCACAAAACACGAGCAAAACAAAAAACTGTTTTCAGTATTTAAGGAAGCTGACAAATACAAACAAGAAATCAATCTACCTAACAAATACGAAGAAGAAGAAGAAGAAACAACAAAAGCTATAAAACAAATGAAATCCAAACTAAAACTAGAACAGCAACGGACCATGATAAAACGATGGCAAGAAAAGCCGCTACATGGTAAATACTGGGCTAAACTAATTGCGAAAGAAATAGACAGAGAAAAATCCCAGCAATGGCTGAGAAGCTCAAGACTCAAAGCAGAGACTGAAGGATTTTTAATTGCTGCACAAGACCAGAGCCTCCCCACCAGAAATTACCAAAAACACATAATGAAAAGAAATATAACAAGTAACTGTAGAATATGTGGAGATGGACAAGAAACAATAAATCATATTATCTCTGGCTGCCCAGTCCTGGCTAAGATGGAATATATTCACAGACTCGACAGAGCTGGGACCTATATACACTGGATGCTATGCCAACACTATGGAATAACAACAGAAAAAAGATGGTATAAACACACGCCAGAAAAGGTCACAGAAAACGAGAAAGCAACCATACTCTGGGATATGCCAATACACTGATAGAGAAATTAAGGCAAATAGACCAGATATAGTTGTCAAAGATCATGAAGAAAAAAAATGCTTTCTAATTGATGTATCAATACCAGCAGATGACAACGTTTCTCTAAAAGAAATGGAAAAACTTTCAAAATACAAAGACCTGGAAATAGAGATAACTCGAATGTGGTGTCTAAAAACAGAAACAATTCCTATCATAGTAGGTGCCTTAGGTATAATAAAAAAATATTCAGACAAATACATAACAAAAACACCAGGACTTACAAATATATATAACATACAGAAAATTGCACTACTGGGTACTGCACACATTCTACGCAAAACACTTTCAATACAGTAAACATAAGAGCACCACAGCAAACCACCGCACATACCCAAGGCGCACAGAGCTGCGCTCGGTAGTGAAGTGAAAGCACGTTATAAAAATAAAACTACTGAACAATAATAATAATAATAATAATAATAATAATAATAATAATAATAATAATAATAATAACAATAGCATCATAGCCATGTGTTGAGAGGAATTCTTTGGGGTTTGAATAATTCACCTTTGGAATCGTGGGTGTTTTGCTCAACATCCTTAAACAAACCTTATTCAGGGATTTTGAGCGGGATGGGCTACTCGACCTGAAGAAAATTCTAACTGGGCTCCCACCTGCGAGTTAATGCGCTGTTTATGAGATCACCATCTCACGCACATATGGTTGTGATGCATGTGCCTGGTGTACCCTTATCAGACGGGTAGTCATGATGGGCATATTGGGCTTCACATATTTTACCACAGTGTCACTTTGATGGCATGCACTGCTCTCTCACTCAATAATAATAATAATAATAATAATAATAATAATAATAATAATAATAATAATAATAATAATAATAGTAATAATAATAATGATATCTATATGAATATTCATTCATATGTTTACTCATTTATCGTATATATATGTGGTGTTGCTGAAAAGTTCGTGGCGTTAAGGGTATTGTTATAGGCCAAATCTTCAGACTTCTTTTACAAGGCTTAGAAAAACTTAACGACCGCTGTAATAAGTGTGTGAAGAATATGTTGAATAAAATCATAATTAACTGACCCTCCAGTTTTTTCCATCTCACCCAAAGCCATATACATGAGAATAAAGGAGAAAGGTGGTCTCCTGCATGCAATGAATGGATGCGCTGCTGAATGGTAGAAGTTATGTATGAGAATTGGTGCTAGAAATACTGAGACACTGGTCCTCTGAAGAATGTTTCCCTATTGTGTTCCGCAATTTAGTGGAATATTTCTGAGACAAGTGAAACATTTTAAGTATCTCGGGGCCATATTTATGAGTGTTGAAACTAAATTGTATGATAGCTGTGGTGGTGTGAGAATATTTATGAGCCAGCTCCACCATTCGATCGTTAGAGGAGGAGGGGGATTATTAAACAAATCTAAATTATTATCGTCAATTTGTCTTTTTGTGTCTAACTCCCCATATAGAGACGAATGTTGGCTAATGACTGGAAGTATCCAAATCCTACACTATAGGCTGAAATTAGATTCAGCCAAAAGAATTCTTAGCATAACGTTACTTGGTGGAGTGTATAGCCCGCAGGACAAATCATCTGTTACTTCCCCGTTTCGCTGTTCCAGAACTATGAACATGAGATTAGAATGCCATAATAAAGAATCACATGATGGTTTCTTGAAACTGGGTCAACCAGTAGAAAATCTCGGGTGAGACTAAAATGAGATAGTTAAATAATAACCATCGTCTCAGTTGAGCGCGCACAGGAATTCAACCGGAAAGCGTTATGAAGTTTGCTGCTGATAGGGCCCTATGAGAAGGTAGATATGGCCTCTACTTCCAGGTATCATCCTAGAATTTGAGGGCAGAGAGCATCGCGGGATAGTGGAATACAAAAAGCAAAAGATAGTGCATCATGTCAATATTATTAGCTTGGCGCTCATGGAAGAATGGAATGGTTAAAGTGTTTTACATTTCGGAAATGGTCTATCTTCAGATAGGAGAGGAAAACCAGCGGGAATGGAAAGAGAAGGAAGAGAATGAATGGAGCTAAAAAAAAAAACCTAAAGAAGTGAAAAAGGAAAACCTGCAAGTATGATCCTATCACCGTTTAACCTATCTATCTATCTATCTATCTATCTATCTATCTATCTATCTATCTTATTTAATAGACACCTGGTGTGTATTTATGTGCTACTGTTAGTTTCATGCAGTTAAAGCATGCCAGACAGTATTTTTTAACATGTCCGGTTTCCTAACACAATCATCAGGCACTGCCCACCTGGCATAACGAACTAAACAGGGGACGCGAGGATGACAGAAAAAGTGTGAAAGGGGAGAAAGAAGTAGATATAAAAGGTGGAAGGTTGAAAAACCCGGAAAACGAAAAAGAAAATAGAAAGAAGCAAATGGGGTGAATTAAAGTTATTTTCCCTTAGACTGTAAAA
>NC_142939.1:42893795-42911295 GCF_046866305.1 Octopus bimaculoides
AATGACTACGCATTCATTGACGTATACTCGAATGAATACATAGGTAATAGTTTTGGTCGAACAGCTAAAACAAATTGTCGATCGTCAGTTATCCATCACCACTGATTTGTTTAATATATTAATTTTAAAGCGACGAAAATATTTTGACAAATTAAATTCAAATGTTGAAGTGAGTCTAACGATTTTTGTGTGTTTTTAAATGGTTTATGTACACCTTCCACGCTGCAATTGTTTTTGTTTCAGCACACGACCTAAGATCAAATCACTTGTTATCCAAGTACATCTCCGTAATAATTTAATTATATTTTCCTTAATCCTTTCTGATATGGGCTCATGGTCTGAAAATTTGGAGGTGGAGTGAATGATTATAGGGATATCCACTGTTTGATTGGTTTATATTTTATTGATTCTAAAAAAAAAATGAAAGGCGAAATCGACTTTCACTGAAGTTGAAATCAGAATGCAAAGAGCCGAAGAAAATGCCTCTTATCATTTTGTCCGGCATGGTAACAATACTGCCGTCTCACTGACTTTTTAAAACGTTTCTAATTGTGCCACATTTGAGAGGTGAATCTAAAATGATTATATTGACCCCAGTTCTCAGCTGGTAATTCATTTTAATGATGAAAGACAATGTCCGTCACGGTTGATTTGAAACGGCGTAAAGAGAATGAACAAATGCCTCTAGGCATTTTGTCCGACGCACAATTGATTCTACCTCACCTTCACCTTTGACATTTTATTAATAACGTCACATAAATAATGAGTTCAGGCTTGAAGTTTGTCATGTGGGATGTGTGCATTAATTTTGTGATCTTCGTTAAATACACAAATAGTTGCCTTTGCTCTTTTTGTGTACGGATACTTTCTCTCTCTCTCTTCCACTCCCTCTTTATCTCTTCCTTTCTCTCTCTCTCTCTTCCACCTCTCTCTCTTTTTCTCCCACTCTCGGTTTTGTAAGCCTGCGCTTGATATCTACAGGAACATCCTGCTACAATGTCATTCAATCATTTCATATGACGTCATCTTCATAAAATATATTAACGGTGGTGCATCAGCATGGCCGCAGCTCTAAGCTGAAACTTTAAAAAAAAAAAACACACACTTTTAGTTGTTACAGTCATTTGACTGCGGCCATGCTGGATCACCGCCTTTAGTCGAGAAAAATCGACCCCAGGACTTATTCTTTGTAAGCCTAATACTTATTCTATCGGTCTCTTTTTGCCGAACCGCTAACTTACGGGGACGTAAACACACCAGCATCGGTTGTCAAGCGATGGTGGGGGACAAACACAGACACACAAACACACACACACGCACACACACACACACACACACACACACACACACACACATATATATATATATATATATATATATATATATACATACACACATATATACGACGGGCTTCTTTCAGTTTCCGTCTACCAAATCCACTCACAAGGCATTGGTCGGCCCGAGGCTATGGTAGAAGACACTTGCCCAAGATGCCACTATTGAATGTATGAATTTACAAAGGTAAAGTGTTTGTTTAAGCACCCACCATGTATGCTCTACAGTTTAATCAAAAGGTGAATGCAGGTTTCTCTGCAATAATTTTTCTCCATAAATCTTTATATAACCAGTTGACCCATGATCTCTTAAAAGTATGGAGGGGGAAATGCCTCACCACTAATAGTACTCGGCGGTAGGTACTCGTTATTGATAAGGAAAATCCTAAATAATGGACTTTATATAATTTCGGTACAATTGCATCTAAGACTTACAGTTGTTTCTGTTATAATTTTTATACGTGCGTTCATGGTTCCATTTACCTATATAGTCTATTAATCAACACGACATACGACCTTAATAAATTCTATCACCGTCAGTGTTTGCACAGAGTAGGCTAAATTAGAGAAAAAGAAAGAATGACAAATATAGGAAGAGTAGTGAAGTGAAAGGGAAGAAGGGATGGAAAGACAAAAGGAAAAGAAAAAAGAAACAAAAAGGAAAACAGAAAGAGGGATAAGAGAAAAGAAATAATAAAAGTGGAAAGAAAGAAGAAGAAGAAGAAGAAGAAGAAGAAGAAGAAGAAGAAAAAAGGGAGGTGGAAGAAGAAGAAGAAGAAGAAGAAGAAAGGGAGGAAGAAGAAGAAGAAGAAGAATAAGAAAAAGAAAAAGAAGAAGAAGAAGAAAGGGAGGAAGAAGAAGAAAAAGAAGAAGAAAAAGAAGAGGAGGAAGTAGAAGAAGAAAAAGAAGAAGAAGAGGAAGTAGAAGAAGAAGAAGACGAAGGGGAAGACGAAGAAGAGATGGAAGATGAAAAGGAGATGGAAGAGGAGGGAGAAGAATAAGGAGAGAGAGAGAGAGAGAGAGATAGAGAGAGAGAAGAAACTTGGAAATGGAGGAAAGTGATAGGAAACAACTTGGTGACCGTTGCTTCAATAAAAGAATTAGGTCACTTCTGTTAAACCATTGTAGACAGCTACCGAGGTCAATCGGTATCGACATAGGGTATTGAAATCTGATATCCGCCACTCTCTCCAGTGGTCAGCTTTCAGTTAAATGTAGGTCATTGCTAGGTTGGTTACTTCTACATTTGTTTGGAATGTGCTGATCTAAGACTGATTGATTCCTCTATTTATTCGAAGTGAAATGTACGGGAAATTGCATGGGATGTTTAAACTAGAGTAAAAATAATAAATAAAAATAAAATGGCAACGCATAAATGGATTATAAATTGAGAAGATTAAACCGCAATACAATAAAGTAAATACAAGGATAAATACAAGTATAAGTGAATAATAACAATAATAATTAGATGAGAAAATATATATAGGAATCAAAAGAAAATAATGACTGGTAAAGATAAATAACATGAAGAAACAAATAGACAAATGGGCGATTCTTTCCTATCCTCTTCCTTCATTTCCGGATTTTTTCTTTCTCTTTCTCACTCTTCCCCTTCTTCCTTCTCTCCTCTTCTATTTTCCTTGTTTTTTATTGTTTTCTTTGTTTTTTTCTTTTTTTTCTTCCTTTTTTTTCTTTTTTCTTCTCTTCTTCCATTTCTCTTCGCTGTTCTTTCCAAGTTTGTATTTCCTTATTTTCCTCTAATTTAACTTTCTGTACGCGGGCTCCGACGATGATAGAATTTATTATGGTCGTTCGATGTTTTTTTCAGTCGGTCAGTAGACCGATTGACAAAACAGAACCACGCATTGCGCCTTTAATGCATATCAGGAACATCTGTAAGTCATAAAAGCACAAATAAAGAAATATGTAAAGCCCATTGCCTACGAAATATGTAAAGCCCATTGTCCTTGTATATCTCTCTGAGAAAAAGACCAGTTTAACTGAAGAATACAACCATGGATTTACAACTTGATTCGTGATGAACTTCAAACATGTACATTACAGATTATGGAGCGACGGTAACCCTACATTAACGGGAGCGGACGCTGCAAGCTTTGAATACCTGAGCGAGTAAGGATCCTCAAAGACTCTCTGAAACTTAAATCACGTAACACTCGCTAGGAAATTTACAGCCCCTGCATTCATTTCAAACGCTGCCGGCTGCAAGCATGGAGTTTCTCGGTCTCCGAATAGACCCGGAAAGGTCTTTACGAGCTAAACGCTGTCTAAGGGAATAACTCCCTGCTCAACAACTTTTGACTCAGCTGAACTACTCCAAAGGAGATAACCAGTCCACACCGACCGGGAGTGTTTATTCTTTGGTAATTTACTGACCAAGTGATATCGAATGCTTCCATTCACTTGATTGCCACTTCGCTTCCGGTCGTAGCTGTAGCATCAGCTTTCATCATCAGTGATAGCGTTTGAATAAAGGTCCGGCTGAACTTCCGGTTGTTATTTCAGTTCACGACACACATTCAGTCGTGACTCCTTTTGATCTTCCTTGAGCAAGCGAGGCACAGATTTTGCCGTCACGCTTATCATTCTCAATTCTTCGTTCGCAATTCGTTGGGAGGAGCTGCTGGACACACCAGTCATATCAACAAGTTCGTCAGTTCATGGGTTTTCGTGATATTTTTATTTGTTCTGGAGGGTCGACCGTCGCCGGTTGTCCTGACGAGGTTGGTGTTTAAGCGACAAGTAACCATTTCTAAAGAGTGAAAACTACTATTAAACTTATGTCTTGCTTATGGCACAGCATTGTAAGCTATTTGAAGCATAAGAACTGTTTGGGTCGACGATTTCCCTGGCAGAAAACGGAATTTCACCGAAGCACGCAGTTACTTCGTTTCAGCCATCGCAAAAATCTACGAACAGGAGAGAAGAGCTTCAGAACAAAGATGGACTGCGTGGCAGTACGAAACAAAGCGACGACGCCGGTCGTTAGACTGATGCTTGTGGGTCGCATGAAGTGACTTCTAGCGTTGGAAGCGTGAACTACAACGAACTTGTCTCACAGAAAATGTTTCAGGTTACTTCTGGGTACCCACTCGTATATATGTATATATATATATATAATATATAATATATATATATATATATATATATATATATATATATATATATATATATATATATATATATATATATATACATATATATACATATACATATATATACTTTTTCTTTCATTCTTTTATTCTTTTATTTGTTTCAGTTATTTGACTGTGACCATGCTGGAGCACTGCCTTTTTTAGTCGAACAAGTCCACCCCAGGACTTATTCTTTGTAAGCTTAGTACTTATTCTATCGGTCTTTTCTGCCGACCCGCAAAGTTACAAAGTTACAGTAAAGAAACCAACATCGGTTGTCAAGCAATGATGGGGAGACAAACATACACACACACATTTACGACAGGCTTCTTTCAGTTTCCGTCTACCAAATCCACTAACAAAGACTTCATCAGCACGAGGCTATAGTAGAAGACACTTGCCCAAGGTGCCAAAGTGGGACTCAACCTGGAACCATGTAGTCGGTAAGCAAGTTACTTACCACACAGCCACTCCGGCGCCTATATATATACACACACACACACATACACGCACACACACACACACACACACACACACACACACACACACACACACACACACACACACAAACTTTTCAGATCCAATAGATGTAGAAGCATAGAAGCAACAGAAAAAGTACTCCATCCAATGAGAGATAAATATCAATTTAAATACACAAGCAAAAGAGTTACTAATAGTTTCATGCTTTTTTGATACTTGAATAGGCATTTATATAAAATACGCCATATATCTTTAAGTAATCTTTCAGGCTCTAACAGATAGCTTTTAGACACATGGCGTATTTTATAAATATGCCTGTTCAAGTATAATGCAAGTATGAAACTATTAGTAGCTCTTTAGATTGTGTGTGTGCTTGGTTGTGTATAATGCATACAAGCTTGCATACATACATACATACTACATACATACATACATACATACACACACACACGCACACACACACACACACACATATATGGAGGTATATTAATATCGCTTCCCTTCTCTCTTGATGATGAATATCTTTAAATTAAAATATATTTCTTTTGATACGTCATAGTTCCTGCTATTCTTAAATTAGTGAAGCAGAGTTCTGTTAAAGTCTATTATTAATTAATGTCTCTTGAAAGAAATGTTGGACATCATATTGAGAAAGCTTTTATTGTCAGCTGAAATGCAAAGGGTGTGCCTATGTGAGCTTGGCTGTGTGGTTAGCAGTTTGATTCCCAACCACATGGCTCAGGGTTCAATTCCACTCCATGGCACCTCGGGTAAGTGTGTTTTACTCTTGCTTTGGGCTGGCCAAAGTTTTGTGAATGGATTTGGTATAGGAAAACTGAAAGAAACTTGTTATATATATATATATATATATATATACAAGAATAATATACAGGGATTAGCATTGAGTTGCTTCTCCAACATACTGAAAATTTAGAAGTAGCAGTCAAAGAACTACTGATTCTAAGCTACAAATTTTTCTCTAAACGGATGGCGATATTTATGGCACACAACAAAAGACCAGAGTGAAAAGCAAAAACAAACCTGCCTTTAGTTAATTGGATACGAACGTTTCGCGGTTAAGAGATTACTCTATTCCGACTCTTCAGCCCAATATTCTGATAAATTTGAAAGTGTCTCTAAAAAAATTCACGGTAATTTCTGGCCATGCGACACCAAAAACCAACGAGAAGAAAAGGCACTTACGAATTCATCGGCTGGTGAGTTCAGGCAGGTTTGTTTTTGCTTTTCACTCTGGTTTTTTGTTCTATGTGTGCCATAAATATCGCCATCCGTTTAGAGAAAAATTTGTAGTTTAGAATCAGTAGTTCTTTGACTGCAATTTCTAAATTTTCAGTATGTTGGAGAAGCAACTCAATGCTAATCCCTGTATATTTATGATGATATATATATATATATTATGGTGGATAAATTCTATCCCACGTAGGAACTTTACCTCCTTAAATTGCCTGCAAGACAACAGTATTTCGTCTTCTCACCACAATACACTACTGTATTTATCTGCATCCATATGTATATCTATCTACCTACTTATCTATCTATCTATCTATCTATATATATATATATATATATATATATATATATATATATATATATATATATATATATATATATATATATATATATATATATATATATATATATATAATAGGTTTATTAAGTCAATACTGTATCCTACTGTGTTTGATCGGTGCTATAATTTTATTTTTTAAATTTAATTCTATAGCTTCTGTATAGAATTCAAAGCCAGCTCTGTAAATTACAACCTTTTGTAAAGAAATACGGAAACAAATACGTCTGTGTAACGACTACGTTCGCAGACAGAAAAATGGAAAATATACGGAGACGCATTTGTATACGAAACCTCGTAACGAACAGTGCTGACTCTGAATTCTATAGAAAATGTACAGAGATAACGATAAAACTTTTCTCACTTTATATGATTCTTCGTCTCACTGCTTTTGTATATTCTCTATCTTAATGTATTTCACGCTGGTTGTTACTTGCTATGCAAAGTAGGTCCAACATATTGCTGTAGAGTTGTCGAAATAGCATTTAATTCTACGAGTTTAAAATGGTGGGTAGGTTTTCATTATACTAATCCGTGGAAAACTGATAAACAATTGCGAAATAATAATATTTGGTTGGCCAGAAATTCCGTTCCACTTTGCTATTGTTTCTTGTTTTTTGTTTTTTTTTCTATGGGAGAATAACATACAATTTTTATATTCAAAGCAATTTATTCAATCAATGGTATATGTAACTACCGTGTTATTCTAGTATTTCCTGCCATATTGTGGCAAGCAGATCCATGTTTTTCTGCTTGAAGAATTTCCTGTCTTTTCTGATGAAATTCATGTTACGTGAAATTTTATATCCTCTTCAGATTTGAAGGTCTGTCCGTTCAAAGAAGTTTGCACAGACTAAAACAGGAGGGAATTTGGAGGGACAAGGTCAGGGGGAAATTGGAGTGTGCGGTGGAACGTCTCAGTCAAGTCCCAGTAAGTTCTGCCGCGCATGCATAGAATTGTTCGTAATGGCATTGTCGTGATGAAAGACAATATTCTTACGATTAGCAAAGGATGGACGCTTCAGTTGGATCCCAGTATTAAATTTGTGCAGCTGTCTCCAGGATACATCCCAACTGATGATCCTATCTGTGCGATATATATATATATATATATATATATATACTCTTTTACTCTTTTACTTGTTTCAGTCATTTGACTGCGGCCATGCTGGGGCACTGCCTTTAGTCGAGCAGATCGACCCCAGGACTTATTCTTTGTAAGCCTAGTACTTATTCTATCGGTCTCTTTTAGCCGAACTGCTAAGTTACGGGGGCGTAAACACACCAGCAACGGTTGTCAAGTGAAGTTGGGGGGGGGGACAAATACAGACACACAAACATATACACACACATACATATATACATATATACGACGGGCTTCTTTCAGTTTCCGTCTACCAAATCCACTCACAAGGCTTTGGTCGGCCCGAGGCTATAGTAGAAAACACTTGCCCAAGGTGCCACGCAGTGGGACTGAACCCGGAACCATGTGGTTAGTAAGCAAGCTACTTACCACATAGCGAATTAGAAAAAGATTAAGGTACTCAGAAATCTGGATGGTTGTACATTTACAGATTTTTTTAATATGTCACATGTTTTATCAATCATATAAAGCGCTTTTCACCTAGTCTTGCAGGATTTTCAAATTTTGATTTCCCCTTGCGATGCCGGCTCTTTTTATAGATTTATTGAATGTGTAGGGGTGGAGAGAGAGAGAGATATAGGATAGTAAGAGAGGGTGAGGAATGGATGGAAAAGTGAGAGAGAGAATCTGTGTGTGTGTGTGTGTGTGTGAGTGTTTTTGTGTTGGTGTGTGTGTGTGTGTGTGTGTGCGTGTATGTGTGTGTGCTTGTGTATCTGAAAGATGTGTCAATGCGAAAGAGATAAGAAGAAAATTGCGTTTACAGATGGTCAGTTCTTTCAATGATAAGTTTATTCCTGACCTTTTAAAGAAATGGCAAAACCAGGTGGCATTGTTGTGAAGAAAGTTGTTTTTCAAAAAGAATCTTTGGTGTCATTGTCCAGTGGGAGAGAGTGAGTGGGTACGTTTTTGTGTGTATGTGTGCGTGTGTGTGTATGTGTGTGTGTATGTGTGTGTGTGTGTGCACGTGTGCACGTATGTGCCTGTGTATTTGAAAGGAGTGTCAATGGGAAGAGGAGGAAAGAAGAAGATTGTGTTTACAGCTGGTCAGATCTTTCAATGACAAGTTTATTCTTGACCTTTAAAAAAATAGCAAAACTTAACCTAATTTGATCTATAAATTTGATATATAAAATTATTTTTCAGAATGAGATAAAAAAAAAACCCAAGGCTGTGAAGATTTTAGAACATTTATAAACAGAATGTCTTACAGGTTTCCAGGATATTTATTATATCCCTTCTTAATGGCTGATGATATACTGATCACGAATAAAAGTAGTGGGGAATTATTATAGGCATGTGTTGAAAGGAATTCTTTGGATAATTGACCTTTGGAAACATGGGTGTTTCGTTCAACATCTTTAAACAACCCTTATTCAGCGAGATGAACTACTCGACCCGAAGAAAATACTAATTGGGCCCCAACTGCAAGGTCATGCGCTGTTTATCCTGATATGAGATTGCCATGTCACGCATATATGGTTGTGATGCATGTGCTTGGTGTACCCTTATCAGACTTTTAGTCGTGATGGGTATACTGGGCTTCGTATATTTTACCACAATGTCACTTTGATTATATGCACTGCTCTCTATCTTCTACAAAAGTTTCTGTCCACAGGGCTTACTGGTTCGCCCGGTGCTGTAGTAGAACACACTCAAGTTCATGCGAAGTGCAGAATTATATGAAAAGGAAGAAAAGAATACAAAAAAAGCAAAACAATTGAACTGAAGCATAGTGAACAGATCAAATTAGGTTAAGTCCTGTTAGCATATATTTCAGTCTTGTATTATTTAACATGCATTTCCTTTGCGTACGTTTTTTCAGAATAAAGGAAAGCCGAAAGTTTGCGAAAGAACAGTATCACATAAAAATTATTTTTGATCAAATGAAGTATATGATAGATGCTACAATCACTAGTCGGACATATTTAGCGAAATCGATAAACATATGAAGAGAAGAAAAACCGTTATAAGAACATGAAATACGCATAATTCAAAAATAGAAAAAGAACTTTAGAAAATGGTTTGATGAGAGTATGACACTTTGGCAACAAAAGGTCAACAGAAATAAATCATGAAGAATTTCTAAAGAGATTCTTGTACCATTTTGACATATTTGAAATTCTTACGTGTACATATAGTTCAAATAGACGAGAAAATGATAACAATCTACTTGTAAGTTTGTGTAGGGCTTAAAAAGCTAATGAGTATTTCAAGAAGAAATGGAAGTAAGCTTCTTCTTTTTTTTTTTGTACCAAAAATATTCAGGAATGAGAGTTATATAAACAAGTTCTGAATGTACGGAAAAATATCTTCCTTCTTAAGGTTCGGATCGAGAAAACTATGGGAGTGAAATGTGAAGGTGTGCATCCATCCTTGCAAAGGTGTTAGTTGAAGTAGCCACCACCACTACTCGCATATGTTTTCCCTACTCTCTCTGTCTTTCTATGTGTGTGTGTATGTGTGTGTGCGTGAGTGTGTGTGCGTGAGTGTGTGTATGTGTGTGTATAGGCCTAACTCATCGTAAAGTGAATACCACCATGACCGATATCCAAACTACAGTAGAAAAAGCTAGCCACTGGATTTGGTTAAAAAAAGACGATGAGTGATGGGTAGAAGAATGTTGAGCTTTATTTGATAACCAGTTGATCTAGCAGGTGGGGCCTCATATCAGTGAGGTGGGGGCGTGCGCAATGATGCCGTCGAAAGGGAGGCCCTCAAACGGCACGTATTCTCTCCTGATGATCCCATACACTTGCTGGCTTCCGGTATGCGTTAATCTTTACTGGTAGCACATGTATGTGCAAGTTGTCTGCAAAACGTACGTGTGAGTGTATGTACATGTGTGCGTGTGCGCGCACGCATGTGTATGTGTATCTATAAGCAAGTGGAAGGCGTACGGCTTAGTGGTTGGGTTATTCAGCGCTCGATCGTAAGGGTGGATTTCGATTCCTGGTGGTGAATTTTGTCCGTTAGCAAGATACCTTGTTCGTCGTTGATCCAGTCCACTCAGCTTCGGAAAAGGGTTAGTAGTTGCATTCGAGAACTACAGTGAGAACTACGCTAACCCATTAAGTCTCAGAGTACTGAATATTACATCAACATTTTTACAGATGATTCAAAATCGGTTAAAATTAAAAAAATTATTATTAAAACTTTTTACTTCAAGTAGAAATGGAAATACTTGGTGTCCTATAAATAGCATACTGAGACAATGTGATATAGCTTGTTTAATGTTCTCAATTAGTGTCCTATTTATAGGACAGTGGGACTTAATCGGTTAAGGTGCGTATGTCTGTGAAGAACTCAGTCTTTTGTGTGAAAATTTCACGAGTAGAGTGTTCAGTTGATGGGATCAACTGGAATCCTTGTTGCCGTAACTGACGAATTGGCTGTATACACGTTCTAATATAAATGATCAACCCATTGCAGTATATACATTTCAAAATGACAACTTATCGTCTTGATAATGAGTGAAGCTGGCTTCTGGCGGCTTAAGTGATTCCTGCGCCTTCGGGCAAGTCTCCTGCATTACCTGCATGAAGCCTGTTATTCTACCTGTTCATAACTGCCTCCACGGTGAACATATTTTTGTCGGAGAAGATCAATACTTGGTTAGCGGCGTCCTTCATCCCAGCTGACATACTTTTAACCCTGTCAAGACGTTTTTACTTAGAAGCTGCTGAAATTAACTGCCAGAATTGTTTCTTGCTTGCAGTTGGTTTTACGTCTTCTTTAAAATTTTGTGCATTGACGATTTCGAAATATTAAGAGCTTTTTCAGTTTTTCTTGCACTCCTGTAGGAATATTCTTTTCCACTCTAGGCACAAAGCCTGCAATTTTGAGGGAGGGGGCCAGTCGATTAAATCAACTCCAGTACGCAACTTATACTTAATTTATCGACCACGAAAGGGTATAAGGCAAAGTCGATCTCGGGGAAATTTGAACTGAGAACGTAAAGACACAGGAAATACCGCTATGCATTTCGCCCGACCTGCCAACGTTTCTTCCCGCTCAACGCCTTACTCCTACAGGGTTATTGGTTCATTCGCTTCTTTGCAGCTTCAACAGTTTGTTTAGTACGAATTAATCGTTCGTTACCAGGAATTGGCTTGCTAGTGGTAGTAGCAGACACCATATATCGTTTCCAGGTATTGAACACTGTTTTACGGCACACGTTCAACTGTTGTGCCATGTCCTCGTTGCTCACTCCAGCTGTTTTCAAAGCAACAATCTGGTCACGTCTAGCTTTCGACGCCATGTTTGTTTCCAAATCTGTTATAGACGAACAAAACAATAGAGACATGAACAAAAGACATACGCAAATTTTTATGTAAAATGTAGATAGTATTACCTGAACCGATATTTTTAAGAAGAGTTTTAATCGTGGGTCAATATTTCTGGAACACATTGTATATAAATGTATGCATACACAAATATAAATTTAGTTATGTGTAATTGATCGAGCGAGTATGTATATGTATGCATATATGTGTGTGATTATGTGTGTATGTGTGTGCTCTCACGGAAATATGTGTGTATGTGTGTGATCGCACGCTGCGTTTAATTCATTTTCTCGTACTCACTACTCTATCCAAAATCATTTTATCGGAAATATGATTGACGGAAAATGCATCGTAGCGTTGGTTCCGGTTAATCAAATATCGTGTTTTCTCACATATTTTGTAGCATTAATTTCACTTTGGAATCATGTTAGATATACACAGACGTGTGTGTATTTACAGGTTAATTAAGCCTACTTTCAAATTAATTATTGCGACTCAAGTATTTGCAGTTTATCGAAAATATAAAGAAACATGAGCCGTACACACGTATGCACATATACACACACACGCAAACACACATACACGCATACATGCTCGTACACATCTACATTTACGCACCCATGCACACAAGTACACACACACATTATATAAATATCATGTAAACATACTAAGCATCATGCACGCTTTCACACACAAGGGACAAACGATTTAAACAGCGAAGATCATATTTTTCTATTCTTTTATTCTTCTACTATTTTCAGTCATTTGACTGCGGTCATACTAGAGCATCACTTTTACTCGAGCAAATCATCCCCAGGACTTATTCATTGTAAGCCTAGCACTTGTTCTATCATTCCTTATTGCCGAACCTCTAGCTTACGGGGACGTAAACACATCAACGTCGGTCATCAATCGATAGTGGGGGTAAAAGCACAGTCACAGAAAAACACACACACACACATATGTATGTATATATATATATATATATATATATATATATATATATATATATATATATATATATATATTTGTGAGTGAATTTGGTAGACGGAAACTGAAACAAGCCCGTCGTATATATGTATATATATGTGTGTGTGTGTCTGTGTGTGTCTGTGTGTGTCTGTGTGTGTCTGTGTGTGTCTGTGTGTGTTTGTCCCCCTAGCATTGCTTGACAACCGATGCTGGTGTGTTTATGTCCCCGTCACTTAGCGGTTCGGCAAAAGAGACCGATAGAATAAGTACTAGGCTTACAAAGAATAAGTCCCGGAGGCGATTTGCTCGACTAAAGGCGGTGCTCCAGCATGGCCGCAGTCAAATGACTGAAACATGTAAAAAGAGTAAAAGAGAGTAAAGAGTATATACACATACACGCTAAATATCATGCTACGTATCAGCCACTCACAGTAACCAGCATAAGATTGTACAGGCGCAAAATCACGTACGCACACTCTCACACAGACACCCTTGCAAAATTACACATACAGACACTCCCACGCACACACACATACATACACACACGCAGAGACACGTGTTGGGAAAGTAGGCTTCTTACCATACAGATACACACACACACATATATATATATTAGACCGTCAGTGTAACATCTTAAGACAAGGCTGTGTGAATGCGTGTGTGTCGAGGGGTGCATGTATGTATATGAAGGCGCAGTGTGGCGTATTTTCCCCCTTGTAGACGACACTTCAGATAACGTCGTTCGTGCATCACGGATTAAAAATACATTCTGGTTGTTAAAAATCGGTCGTTGATGGTGCAAGAAATAGCAATTACAGTCCTCCGTCTAAACTACAATGTACTAACTGTGCAATATAGACAAATTCTTATTGTTGATTCTAGGGCGCTGGTGCCTTTGCCTATGCGTCTATACGGTTAGTAAATTTTGCTCGAATAAGACTTCAACATCCAAATCGTCGTTCCACTTGACTCAACCGTGGTATTACTCATCAAAATATCTTCTCAAAATCGAACAAGTTTTGATTAATCTTCAATAATGACGTTTTTATTTCATTTAGTAATTTTTAGATTAGGCTTAATCTGGTATTTATTTTCCTAGGAATAAGAGATTTAAAGTTTCAATGAATTGCTTCACATTGTCCATTTTATTACACAGAGAACATTGTTGAAATATAGAGATAATTACTCACAGCTAAGTATTCTGACCGCTGGTACAATTAAATTCCATGACAAATTGAAAGAAGCGTTCACATTCAGTGATGCAATCGTCATCGAAGCATGAATGAGAATGTCTGCAGCATACATGTTAAAAATGGATGAAAAGCAATTTATCTTTAGGATTGTTAAAGAGAAGCAGTTCCTGTCTCTATTTCGGATATAACCAAAAGTACTTCAGAAATGAGAAACCCAACTACAGAAATATAATTAATTTGATAATGATTAAATATTTCTCTTGATATTCAAGAATTAAAACGTTGTCTGAATATCTGTATAATTACCATGCACATAGGAACGGAACTTGGTACGAGATCTACGAAACGTATGTATTGTAATGTGCGTCGAGTAAGACAATTATTCATTTGTCACTTAGATAGGAACTGCAACAGAAAATGTTGTATTGTTGCCACGAGAGCGAGGTATGAGTAGCTTGTGCAATTGAAAGTTCAAAATAAATTACCTTCTACAGTAAAATAAGAAGCTAAGTATGATTAATTTTCGATGTATTTGAAAATTCTCTAAAATAGACAAATACGGTCGGTAATATTACTTATGAAGACAACGGTTGGCGCACAGTGCTGCAAAGTCAACAAATCGCAACTCTTATTATGGAAACAAAAGAATGATGTGCTTATTCAAGTAGAAGTCGCCTGCAAAACTTTATAATGCACAAACACACACATATATATACGATTAAATCTCATGTATGTATATATATATGTGTGTGTGTGTGTGTGTGTGTGTGTGTGTGTGTGTGTGTGTATGTGTGTGCGCTCGCGATGAAACACGCGTATGTGTGTATGCATGCATATATATTGATATATATATAGGGGTATATCTATCTATCTATCTATCTATCTGTATGACTGTCTGACTAACTGTCTGTATATCTATGGCTCTGCGCAAAGAAATTTGCTTCCCAACCATATGGTTCTGTGGTCAGTCCCACTGCGTGGCATCTTAGGCGTGCGTCTTTTGCTATAGCCTCGAGTCAACCAAATGCTTGTGAATGGATTTGGTTGACGGAAACTGAAACAAGCCCGTCACACACACACCCACACACGCACACACACACGCACACACACACACACACACACACACACACACACACACACACACACACATATATATATATATATATTTATTTATTTATTTATTCATTTATGGGTTTCGGCCAAGTGGCTGTGGTCATGCTGGGGCACCACCGTGACTTTCCGTCTTTATGCTGTGCTCTCTTCACGTTCTTTGCATGGCTTTTCTCCTTCACCTGATATAGTCCAATCAAGACTTTTGATGGTACATCTGGTGTATAAGAGAATTTGACATCGCTGCCCTAAACTGTGTCTCATTTCGAGCCATTGGTTCGTCTGGTATCGTGGTGAGGAAAGCGTCAAGTTTTGTTTTGAAGACCTCTATATCCATGTCTTGCAGGTCTCTCAAATGTTTTGGCAGGACATTAAAGAGCTGAGGTCTTCTGAAACCGAGGCTGTTGGAGTACCTTGTTCGTATGTGAGATGCAGTGGACGGTACCCTTGGTACCATGCAATGGCGACCTGTGCGGGAATTCGTGTGGTACTTGATGCCAAAGTTTGGTACCAGTCCTTCCAATATTTTCCATATGTATATTATTACATATCCCTCCCGCTTTCATATCCATCCCTATATATATATATATATATATATATATATATATATATATATATATATATATGTAGATATATAAAAACAAAAATATAAAGAGAGCAAAGGTAAGGTTGGAGAAGTATTTTATGTATAGAGTCTTACAGCTGTTTCTGGGAAGATCCAGTACTTCCCTTCATCGGAGACAGAAAAAATAAAGTAATCTATTTATTATATCCATAGGCGGATATTTTTAGTATGAAGGGATAAAGAGTGTGATGTGCTGAAAAAAGAGAGAACAATACTTGAAGTGTAGTTTCATTCCAGTGGTAAATATCCGTGTAGAAATCCGTGCAAAGTAATCCTTGTGTGGATAATCCGGAAATTTATGTTGGAGCGAAAGTTGATATAGCATAGATACATATATTCCATATTGCGATGGATTTTTGCTTGTTTACTTGAAGAATGGCCAAGTCAAGTGAAAAGTGAGCGGTAATTATGTCAAGTCATGAAGACAGAATGTGAAAGGGGATAGAGGAGAGATAGAGGCGGAGGATGGGAGCGATATATTTATGGTCAGTTGATCTTAACAGGGTAGAGGGGATGAGCATATAGAGTGAAGGAGGAATAGGGGGATGAGGTTAAAAGGTCTAGTGAGTAGGAAGGAATGCGTGTGTGTAGTATATAGGGGGTGGGGGTATGAGTGATAAACCAAGGACAGAGATAAAGGGAAGGGATGGGTGGGAAAGGTAGTTAGTAGTATCATATTTTAGGATGCTGCCAAGCCTATTTATAGACGGTGGACTTGACCTAATTACCGCTCACTTTTCACTTGACTTGGCCATTCTTCAAGTAAACAAGCAAAAATCCATCGCAATATGGAATGTATGTACCTCTGCTATCTATGCTATATCAACTTTCGCTCCAACATAAATTTCCGGATTATCCACACAAGGATTACTTTGCACGGATTTCTACACGGATATTTACCACTGGAATGAAACTACACTTCAAGTACTGTTCTCTCTTTTTTCAGCACATCACATTCTTTACCACTTCATACTAAAAATATCCGCCTATGGATATAATAATAGATTACTTTATTTTTTTTTGTCTCCGATGAAGGGAAGTACTGGATCTTCCCAGACACAGCTGTAAGACTCTACCCATAAAATACTTCTCCAACCTTACCTTTGCTCTCTTTATCTTTTTGTTTTTATATATTTACATATACACACGCTAATACAAGACTTATAATACCCAATCCTGTTCATACAACGATTGGGGCAAACTAATCGGTATACAGCACTTACTCGGTATTACCTGTGTCCTACTGGATTTGGTTAAATCCAATACCCTCCTCAACCTTATATATATATATATATATATATATATATATATATATATATATATATATATATATATATATATATATAAATAAATATATATATATTTCTTTTCTATTGTAGGCACAAGGCTCGAAGTTTTGGGTGAGTCGGCCAGTCGATTAGATCGACCACATTTCGTAACTGGTACTTAATTTATCGGCCCCGAAATGATGAAAAGCAAAGTAGACCTCGGTGGAATTTGAACTCAGAACGTAAAGACAGACGAAATACCGCAAAGCATTTTGCCCGGTGTGCTATATATATATGTATTATATATATATATATATATATATATATATATATATATATATATATATATAT
>NC_142939.1:42918795-42943795 GCF_046866305.1 Octopus bimaculoides
ATCACTTCTGCCGGTCAAACTCCCAACCCATGCGGTCCCGCCACGACACCGATTTTGCAGAACTGGATTGGGGGTGAAAACCAACTGTAAATTATAATAATAGATTTTTTGAATCGGTTAAGTCCTATTTAGGGTGAAAAATCAATAAACTGATTCCTTATGGTGTTTTCCATTCAATCAGGATGTAAAATCAATAAACCGATTCCTTATAGGATTTCCCACTAAAATTGGCTACACCCCATTTTCAACCATAACTTTTACCAATTCTGACATATTTTGTTCAAACTTAATGCCGGCATTACTTAGGACGCGTAGGATCTTTGAATGCTTTAAGTTCTCCCCCACCCCCCGAAAAAAAAACAACCGATGAATGGAAAAATCGATGAACCGATTCCTTATCGGATTTCCCAATCAAATTGTCTGCAACCCATTTTCAGCCAAACGTTTAACAATTTCAACGGATTTCCGTCAAATTTGACGTCGGTGTAACTTAGTTTCGTTTGAAGCAAAGCGCTTGATTCACCTAATAATCCTAACTTAATCCCAGGCAACTCCGAGCTGTACTGCTAGTATATATATATGTATGTATGTGCGTGTGGTTGTGTATCTGTGTCCCCCCCACCATCGCGTGACAACCGATGTTGGTGTGTTTATGTTCCCGTAACTTACCTGTTCGACAAAAGATCCGATAGAAAAAGTGCTAGGCATATAAAGAATAAGTCCTGGGGTCAATTTGTTCGACTAAAGGCAGGGCTCCAGTATGGTCGCAGTCAAATGACTGAAACTAATAAAGAAATAAAAGAATATGTCTACTTTTCTATATGTATATACATATTATATTTATACATACATATATACATATATACATACATACATACATACATACATACGTGTGTGTGTGTGTGTGTGTGTGTGTGTATCAGAGTCACTCAGTAATATATTGATGTTGTTTTTACACGTGACTATATGTACTTAAATTACTATCCTGAAATCCATTTGCATCATATTCTTCTGACTCTTCTGGAATGAAGAGTATAATAAATATCATTTCTAGATCGCATATTTTCGTAGTTTTATCATTGTTTCTTCACACGCAATGGGAACACCTGTTTGATATGAGCCTGTGTAAGTTTTCATATAAGTTACTTATTTAACTGTTGCACTTAGTTTGAAATCTATTTTGAAATAAAAATTCAGCACCGAAAACCGCTGCGTCAGCAGTGATATATAACTTACGTATTCCTCACCTGTCTTTGAATATTTTAACATGAAACATTTCTTTGCTGATGTAGAGAGTTTCATTAATATGTGAGTAATTTTTGTCTTGTTTTCTTCTTTCTGTTGTTGGTTTTTTGCCCTTACAGCTTTCTGATATATTCCTCTCGTCAGATCTTAGTTACATATTTACAGTTTTAACGTTCATGAATCTTTGATGTCCAAACATTTTCCTATTTTTGTTTTTCATTTTTAACTCATGCTAAAAATTTAAACATCCACAAAATTTGTTTACAGACTTTTACGGGAAGACGTAATTTTATATTATTTTCACTTTCAAATGTCGATGTACATCTGAATACATAACCTATGTCTGCTTTTGCATTGAAGAGAAAAAGCAGCCGCACCGTCAAAAAGATAAATGCATTTTGTAAACAATCCATATAATATGCATATACTTATGCACATAGATATCTTTGCCTACATATATATACATATATATAATTAATAATATCAGGGTAATAAGAAATATAAAAAAATTCTACTACCAGTGACCTAGCGTGTAAAAAAATTTAGTCAATAGACCATATATTATTCATATAAATACAGTGTACATTTAAACACATAAGAGGTATCCGTCACAGGATTCTATGCACGCTAGAAGGAACAGCTAAACTACAAATGACTATTTAGGGATAAACTTCGAATGAATGAAAAATAGGAACACTTACCATCTATCTCCTAGCCCACAGTTTCAGACTTTTTTAGCAAATAAAATAATTTGCCAGGCGAAGTCTTCGTCAGCATGTCCACCTAGATTAAACATATAAGCACGAGGCAATCCAGCATATGCCCCGTGCTTATACATTCTATTTTTTTCAAAATTATCAATAATTAATAATATCAGAGTATTAAGAAATATTAGAAATTTCTACTACCAGTGGCCTAGCGTGTATACACACACACACACACACACACACACACACACACACACACACACACACACACACATATATATATATATATATACATATATTAGATAAACTGGCAACATGACCATCCCCAAACACAACAATATATATATATGCATATATATTTGCATATTTCTACTATAGGCACAAGGCCCGAAATTTTGGGGGAGGGGGGCAGCCGATTAGATCGACCTTAGAATGTAACTGGCATTTAATCTATCGACCCCGATAAGATGAAAGGCAAAGCCTATCTCGGTGGAGTTTGAACTCAAAACGTGAAAGACGGACGAAATACCACTAAGCATTTCGTCCGGCGCGCTAATGTTTCTGCCAGCTCACCGCCTTAGACTATTTTCTAAATATGTATTTCTTTATTGACCAAAGGGGCTAAACATACCGGAGACAAACAAAGAGATTAAGTCGATTAGATCGAACCCAGTAAGCAACTGGTATTTAATTTATCGACAACGAATGGATGAAAAGCAATGTCGACCTCGGCGGAGTTTGAGCTCAAAACGGGAAAGACAGACGAAATACCGCTAAGCATTTCGCACGGCGTGCTAATGTTTCTACCAGCTCGCTGCCTTAGGCAATTTTCAAAATATTGCTTCTTTAATATCTTAGAGTCTACTTCTTTTCGGACATATGAATTGCTGGCCGATTATATGCATACATACATACAGATAAATATACATAAAGATGTGTGTGTGTGTGTGTTTGTGTGTGCATTTATGTATACACAAACACACACACACACACATACACACACACCCACACGCACACACACATATATATATATATATATATACATATAAGTCTGTATAAAAAGAAGTTGTTCTTTATTAGAGATATATTATCCAAGCGTACCCCAGTTTTGCACTAATATCGATCAGCGATGTAAGGCAGCAACCTGGCAGAAACGTTAGCACGCCGGGCGACATGCTTAACGGTGTTTCGTTTGTCTTTACGTTCTGAGTTCAAATTCCGCCGAGGTCGATAAATTAAGTACCAGTTACGTACTGGGATCGATCTAATCGACTGGCCCTCTCCCCTAAAATTTCGGGCTTGTGGCTAGAGTAGAAAAGAACATTGTCATGTCTTCTTTTGTATTCGCGTTGTGCCAGTTTCAGTTATTCACTAATGATGTGCCATACCGTTTCACCCCTCTCATCATACATTCTGCATTTGTCGCCGTCAGTACTTTTGTGTATTCTGCTCTTCATATAATTGGTCCTTTGAGCTTGTTCTTGAGCTGTTCATATGAGTGCTTCTGTCTCTAACTTCAGGTCATTCCTCCCCATGCATAGTTATCGGTCTTCTGTATCTCTCTTGGTGTTCGCATCTCTTGCAAACTGACCATACATTTCTTTTCTTTCCATGCATTTTTTCTTTTTTCTTTTGTTAATTTTTATTAAATTTTTTCTGTTATCTTTGCCCAGCTTCTAACACAGGAGATGTACTATGGTGCCAGCTGTTCACTACCACTGAACTAAGGTAACACCTCTTATTTTTCGAGCACCATTCGCACACGCACACACACGCACACACACACGCACACACACACGCACACACACACACACACACACACATACGCACATACACACACACGCACGCACACATATATGTATGATATTATTTCTTGCTAATAATTCTGTCGTTTATTTGATTTTAGAAAGATTTAAATCCATTCAGCTATCTAATGATAGCTGAAAGAACGAATAGCATGGTAGCTTCGGCTGCAGGTAGTAAGACTGTTACGCATGCAAGACTCCAGGCGCTCCAAGAAATCCTGTGATAAAGAGAAAATAACAACAACAACAACAATGGAAAAAGAAGAAACATCAAAAATTGTAAAACAACTGAAATCCAAGCTAAAACTGTAACAACAACGGATCTTGATAAAACGATGGCAATAGAAACCCCTTCATGGCATATATAGGGTTAAGCAAAAGAGAAAAGAAATAAACAAAGCAAAATCGCAACAATAGCTGAGAAGCTCAGGACTGTGAGAAAACACCAGTTTGCTCTGAATAACATCATTGGATCGTGGAATAATGCGGCGTTACGAATCATCAGCAACTGGCACCAAATCAGTCGTTCATAACTCTCTACTAACGATTGTTCTTATGCATAAAAACAACAAATAGTAGAACGTTTTTTCACACATTGTTTATAAGGAGAATTTGCTCCCGATGCTGTTTCCGTAGCGGCAGTTCTTTCCACGTCCGAGTGCTAAATTTGCTATAAGAAGTACTGTGCTTAGAAGACTATGAAAAATTGACCTGTTGTCTGTAGCTGATCAATCATAACGATAGAGAAACTCGTGTACTCAGCGATACGATTGCATCGTTCATCATCCATCAATATGCTTACACACGTTGTTGATGAAGAGAATGTTCTCTCGAGACTATTTCCGCCACAAATGATCACCTCACGTTTGAATGTACACGAACGTTTTAAATATGACGGCCCACGCGTATATTCTAACGCCTCGTTTTTTACCTCTACTTAAATAATTCTGGAAATTATCAATTATGTTGAGCTGATAACTTTGCTGAGGATGTAAACAAACACCGTAGCGTAATTCACTTTAGCTCATTCTTATATTCTCATTCTTTACTATTTTTGGCATTACCATTTAAATGTTATAATTTGATATGTATCTATACGAATATATATGTGTACACACACACACACACACACGCACCCCCCCCCCCCCACACAAACACACACACACACACACACACACACACATACGCACATACACACACACGCACGCACGCACGCACGCACACATATAGGTATGATATTATTTCTTGCTAATAATTCTGTCGTTTATTTGATTTTAGAAAGATTTAAATCCATATTTTTTTTTTTTTTTTTGTATGAGGAATTACATATATTTGTATTTAGAAATTACACATATTTTTTATTGGTTTTCTTCAGACACTTGCCTCCACCTATTAATTAATTGACGATGGGTGGATGGTTGGGGGGAATTAAAAATATCGTCCATTCGATAATAATGGCTCTCAAATCTCATTGTACTCTAGAATATCCTGTATTCTTCTGTACAATAATGATAAGTTATGGATAATATATTTTTATTGATTCAATGAATTTCATCCATTTTCTTTCAATTATCGATTATATGAATACGCATAGAATTTATTTCTTATTGAATTATGCTGCAGATCAATAGGTCTTTAGAGTAAAAATTTGGACAGTGATTCGCAAGATGGCGAAGAGAAGTGTTAGTCAAATACAATGGCAAACTCTCATTTTCGCCATATGTTGATAAGACTGTTCTGGATAACACGCATGCATTATCATAAACAACAATGTTCACGAGAGTATTTGAAAGGTTTTCAAAGATTCTGACCCAGTTATATATATAGATATCGGGAAATGAAAACAAAGAGGGCGCTATTGTCATAATGATAAAGAATAATGTAGAATGTGAACATTTTGCATAAATATATAAATCATGCATTTATGAAAGTTTTTCTCAATAATTCCTCTTGTAAAAATAGAAATGACAGCTGTCATATACATACGTCCACAAACACACACACACACACACATATTGTATTGCACGTGCATCTATATATTATATATATATACATAGGTGCAAGCGTGGTTACGTGATGAGAAGCTTGCATCCAAACCACATGGTGCAGGGTTCAGTCCCACTGCGTGGCTGCTTCTAAAGGTGTCCTCTACTATAGCCGTGAGTGGATTTAGTAGACGTAAAACTAGAAGCCCGCCCTATATATATGTATATATATATATATATATATATATATATATATATATATATATATATATATATATATATATATGTGTGTGTGTGTGTGTGTGTGTGTGTGTGTGTGTGTGTGTGTGTGTGTGTGTGTGTGTGTGTGTGTGTGTGTGTGTGTGTGTGTGTGTGTGTGTGTGTGTGTGTGTGTGTGAAAGAATAAAAGAATGTGCATGTGAACTAATTATGTATTATATATATGAATATATATCGTGGCACTCCGTCGGTTGCGACAACGAGGGTTCCAACCTGCTCGTGAAATTAACGTGTAAGTGGCTGAGTACTCCACAGTCTCTTACACCATTAATGTAGTTCTCAGGGAGATTCAGCGTGACGCAGGGTGTGATAAGGCTAGCCCTTTGAAATACAGGTCCAACAGACACAAGTGTGAAAGAAAGTTGTGGTGAAAGAGTACAGCAGGATTCGCCACCAACCCTTGACGGAGCCTCGTGCAGCTTTAGGTGTTTTCGCTCAATAAACATTCAAAACACCCGATCTGGGAATCGAAACCGCGAGTACGCTGCCCTAACCACTGGGCCATTGCGCCTCCATGGTCAATATATATATATATATTATATACGTATACATTTGTATGTGAACTAAATATGTATTATATTTATATATACATGTACAATATAAATATTATATATATACATGCACCTGGCTATGTATGTACATGTATGTATGTATGTATGTATGTATGTATCTATCTCTCTCTCTCTCTCTCTCTCTCTCTCTCTCTCTCTCTCTCTCTCTATATATATATATATATATATATATATATATATAACAAATAGTAAATAAGTATATGCATATATACGTACAGGTATGTGCATACCGACATCCACCTGTATGTATAGGTGCATTTCTGGGTACAGGACATTGCAAACAAAACGTAGACGAGAAAACACACAAGCCACATAGAGAACATTCTTCTTCATCAGCTACCCACGTTTTAACACCGCCGTTTCGAAGAGCTGGGCAGGTCACATCGTTAAAACGACTCTTCCCATGGACCGCAAATTAAATTTGTATACATAAATTAAATCTTGCCATGGAGGAATGTAGTGGCGGACAAAAAACAAGACAGGAAAACAAACAGAAATGGCTTTACGGCCAGACGAGAAAAATTATGTGTGTATGAACGCTGTGAGGCACGAACTTGAAAGTAGGGACGAAGTAGTTCGCGTGTTTGCTCGGCGATAGCCAAGGAAGAAAAGGATTATTGACAGGAAGCATGTGACCATGCCGGTGTAAGGGGAAGAGAGAGAGTGGTAGAGGGAGAAACAAATTGAGGAAGTAGAAGAATAGGTGAGCAAGGAGAGGAAAAGAGAAAGAGAGGAAGTACGAGGGGGAAAAAGAGATACGTAGTAGTAACAGAGGAAGAACGAGAGGGGTAAAGCGAGATACGTAGTAGTAAAGAGGAAGAACGAGAGGGGGAAAATGATAGAGGAAGAGAAAGAGAAGGAGATAGAGTAGCGTCGGAAAATATAAAGTTACGATAACTACTTACAAATTGGTGACGCTGCGTTCAGTCATGTAAAAACAAATAGTAAATGAGTATATGCATATATACGTACAGGTATGTGCATACCGACCACGAAAAAGAAAACTCGCTGCATAGGCAAAAAACAAACACAGATTTGACATTAGTTTTACACTCGCGAAAGTTGAGACGAAGACTAAACATATTGACCGTTTCGGGCATTCATTCTTCTTCAAAAGGATAGAATAGAAATAGCGAGAACAGAGCTGAGAATGAGGAAATTGTATTGCACGTGAGTCTAAATGTCACAGAATGAGGGAAAAATTGTAATTTATAGAGTTCGCTTACGATATGAATGGCGAAGAGGTATCCAGCCTAATGTGCGTGTGGTTGCTTACTCTCCTATGAAGTTGCTGTTTGTATGCATACTGCGTGTATGTGTGTGTGTGTGCATGTGTGTGTGTGTGTGTGCATGTGTGTGTGTGTCTATGCGGGACGTACGTGCACATGTGTATGTGAGTCTGTTATGTGTGTGCATGCTAGAAAAATGTATGGATGTGAAATAAAGGTAACATACGTGCATGTAGTTCTGGGTGAATTAGGTGTTAATACACTTTGTTCTTACCATGTGTGTGCATATACGTCACATGTTGAATTGTAATTGAAGTGTGTGTGTTTGTTGCAGTATATTTTATTGGTTTGTATGTATTAGTGTATGTGCAATGTGTTAGTGTATGTGCAGCAATGTTCTTGTACACACATGCGTAATATCCAAGAAAGGTTCTTCAAAATCATATTAGTATTTTATGTCTTGTAACCAATTATGCTATGATTATTTGGTAGAATCATAAGACGGCGGGCTGGCAGAATCGTTAGAACGCCAGGCAAAATGCTTAGTTGTATTTCGTCTATAAACCACGCTCTGAGTTCAAATTCCACCGAGGTCGACTTTGCCTTTCATCCTTTCGGGGTCAATAGATGAAATACCAGCTGAGTACTGAGTTCGATATAATCGACTATACCCTTCCCACAAATGGCAGGCCTTCTACCTATAGTAGAATATTATTTGGTAGAATCAGGAAAGCTTCAATGATCATTGATGTTAGGATTTCTTAAAGCTGTTTACCATATATATTCTAATACCTCTAAGATTAACTTTGCATTTCAACCTTTCCATATCGATAATTTATATAAATTACTAATCAATATTCTAGCTGATGGTTAAGCCTGTGAGCTGTCAGAATCGTCAGTATGACGAGCCTAGAGGCATTTGGTCTTTCTTTACGTTCTGGTTTCAAATTTCACTGAAGTTGACTTTGTCTTTTATCCCTTACGATGCAATATTTTTCTGACTTTGTGCCTATTTCCGAAAACTTTAGTGGTATGGAAGACTGGCAAAGTTATTAGACCGTTGCAGAAAATGCATTGCAGTATTTAGCTATGGCTTATTTTCCGAGTTAGGATTCGGTCGAGGGGAAATTCTTCAACCTATCATTAGTCGAGCTCACTTCCTTCAAAGCACCGGCGAATGAACGTGCCTTTAGACTTCCTTAGAAACAATTCTTCTGTGCAGAGAATTGGAAGTTTCATTAGAGCAGCCAGTATAATGCCTTAGGCTACTTTTCTTTTATTCTTTTATTCTTTTACTTGTTTCAATCATTTGAATGCGGCCATGCTGGAGCACCGCTTTTAGTCGAGCAAATCGACCCCAGAGCTTATACTTTGTAAGCCTAGTACTTATTCTATCGGTCTCTTTTGCCGAACCGCTAAGTTACGGGGACGTAAACACAACAGTGTCGCTTGTCAAGCGATGTTGTGGAGGGACAAACATAGACACACAAACATATATACACACACCCACACATATATATATATATATATACATATACCATGGGCTTCTCCCAGATTCCGTCTATCAAATCCACTCACAAGGCTTTGGTCGGCCCGAGGCTATAGTAGAAGACACTTGCCCGAGTTGCCACGCATTGGGACTAAACCCAAGACCATGGAGGTTGGTAAGCAAGCCACTTACCACATAGCCACGTTTTTTCATTTTCAGTTCAAACGGCCAAGATGGAGCAGCTTTATGATAGATGGCATTCCAGCAGTCACTCTTTGAGTTTAGTATATAAGTTACACTATTCTCCAATCTGTTCTTTCGTAGATCCAATGTGTTTTGAGAGTATTTAGCCTCTATTTCTTTCCGGTGGAGTGCTGCTGTACATGTTTCTACACCAGCCCATCAAAATGTTAGTAGTGTCTCGTTGATGCAAGGCCAGGTACTGTACTTAGTATTTCGCGGCTTTCATTTCACATAAATAAAATAAATATTGTCTTTAAAATCCTATCTACTATAATTGACCATCATACATCTCCATATCTCTCTTTCTCTCTCTAAAATATAATAAATAAATAGATAAATATAAATAAATAAATATAATAAATAAATATAATAATTAAATAAATATAATAATAATTAGACCGAAAGAATAAAATATGGTAGTAGAAACAGGGACATTCCATAATTGCTATAGTCGAAGAATTATGAATAAAAATACCTCATTTAATAGCTGCGCCTTGTTTTTGCATAAAATATACGCTGAAGCTTCTGTGATTACTAAGAAATTTGCTGAGTTAACGTGCATCAGTAACGAAATCATTCACGTTTGGTTCTCGGTTTTAAGTTTTTCGTTTTCTTTATAAACTTCAGTTAACGACAGTAATTCTATTTTAATTCTTTAGATCTAATTGTAACTTTTCCCTATTTACAAATATTTTCTAGTATCTTTTCAATACTTAATATAATCACTCATTTTCTTTTATATTAATATTTTGATATAATATTGTTTATAGAAATTACTTCTGTTGTATATTTTATTAATTCCTTTCTGTTTTTCATAGTTCCGTTTTGTTTTCTTATGCCTCGTGTTCTTTCTCTTCAGTCTATATCCAAACAAATTTTCGTTGATGACAAGCTTTGAATTTGCGAGTTTAGTTTTCCAATTTTTTCATATAATTTCTTCCATTTCACTGAAATCGTGGAGTGTGTAATTTTTATCTTGCTTCGGTCACATGCTTTTGGCTTCGATTCCACAACACATATATGTTTGAGAGCTAAGGTGTATTATATATATATCCGGATTGATTTCTAGAAACAGAGTGCCACCAACTACTCGTAGAGACATAGTCCATCATAAGTAAAGTAATAGATTGAGGACGCATTTGGTAATGTCGTCCTATACACAACTACAGATGCTGGACAGATGCGTCTGAAATTTGATTGCTCGTAAGCCTTTTCCATCGTGATAATCTTGAGGCTGAAATAACAACCACACCTTGTTATACGTGAGTTTGTAAGACAGTCTCTAGATAGGACGTTTGATACTCTGCCTTTAGTTGACATATATGCCTGAATTAACTTTGTATGTATGTATGTATGTATGTATGTATGTATGTATGTATGTATGTATGTTTGAATGAATGCATGCATGTATGTATAAGCATGCTCTTGGAGGTGTAGAGTTTAAAACCCTCTACTTCCGGCCACTTGGAATAAAGATAAATATAACAGTCAATAAAATATTTAACTCATGACAAAATATGTCCGCTTCTAGGCCTTTTGGTTATATATATATATATATATATATATATATATATATATATATATATATATATATATACGTATACATATATAATTACGATGCGCACTCTTCTACTATCTCTTTTCTGTCTGTCTCTCTCCTTCTCTTGTTCTTCATCCTTTCTGTTCTTCTCTAATTGTTTGGATATTAAAAGTTTAGTTTAAACTGAGAGAGAGAGGAAAACGGACTGATATATGTTTGGTGCTTTTCAGCTGCAATATACATCAGATCGTGATACTAGGCAACCATACTTTCATGCGCCCCCGCCCTCGTTCAGATTTTCATTTTGTGCAAATGTCCAGCATACAAGGAAAAGGATGACAAAACTGCAATAAACTTTTGAGACATTTGTGGTACCTTTCTGAGGAGTTTGTAACGCTTCCATTTTTTGATTCAGCTGTTTCGCATGAGACAAAAAGCAAAACGAAGCATGCTCTGCAGGAGTCAGTTGGCTCAAAACCGAGCAAACGAGCATCAATAAATCCTGAATCAGCTGGGCCGAAACAACTGCAGGATTTCCTTACTGTCAACACAAAAAGATTCTTTGAAATCCTGGCGGTGCCTTGCACTTTTCTTCAAAAAAATGCTGAAGGATGGAATGATGATGAAAGTTATGGTAAACGACATTGCGGAAAGAGGTGTACGACTGATAGAGGAATACAATAAAGTGATAACCTATGGTAAAGAACAGAAACAATACCTTCTTCAAATTGTTAACATTTATAGATTGTCACTCTCAAACAAAAACAGGAAAACATTACTCTTGCTTCACAAAAAAAAAAGACGAAAATAAACTTACATAAGTAGTTATGATGAGGCTACTGGGGAAACTTCCACATACAAAAAAGTTAACGTGATATATGCTGTACCTCACTACGTACTATAGCCAAGAATGTAATCATTTTGTTTTAAACTAGGTTAATTAGGTACATATCAAACCCGTTCCAACGAAAATATCAACAAATTAATACTTTTGAGCACAAACTGAAATACATTTATTTTTAAAGCTTGGTAGCAACCTCTAATTTTCTCTTTTTCAACCCCAAATTTCGCATACAATACTTTCTTAGGAATACTAATAAAATAAGCGGGTGTCTCCATGAAAATTGAAAAACAAATGTTTGACCCCATATTTTCCATCGTACGTATATATGCATAAGCAAATATATGTGTGTGTGTGTGTGTGTGTGTGTGTGTGTGTATATATATGTGTATATATATATATATATATATATATATATATATATATATATATATATATATATATATATATATATATAGATATATATACACATACACACACACACACACACACACACACACACACACATATATATATATATATATATACACATATGTGTACACTCGCGTGCATGCATGTGATTATGTGTGTGCCTGTGCATTTAGTCTTTGGTAATTACAAATGTATGCCACAGCGTTGTCATGAAGATGCATGATAGCGTGTCTTTTAAAAACTGAATCATTGATAGATAACTATTGTAAATTACTATAACCACATCAAAACAACTTTCTGCAACCATTTGTAATTTTCGGCACTTCCATCCTTCAGAGGCATTGCATATTTATACGATTTTAGCCGCCACGAGACATGTAAACAAGACTAGAAATATCATTGTGTCTTTCAGAAAACAGAAATTAAATTTGCATTGTCCTCTATAGGTTCGTGCAATTTGGAAGCCACATCGTTTTATAATTACCCACATTTCCACTTGACAAGAGTTTGCTAGCTTTTGAATATTTATCAGAAGCACAGCGTACTCTTCGATTGAAATGTGTATTCGTTTGAGTAATGGTTGTGAGTGTGTAATTAATAAACACCAGTATAAATGCAAGTTTAATTTAGAATTTTGATATTAATGCGTGGGAATCTCTTAAATACTTTGCAGTCAGCGTATAGAAAGCAAATCTTTTTTAAAATCCATATCAATTGATTTTGCTTTGTGTGTAATTAAACTTCAAAGCTGCTGATCGGTTAGGTAAAAATAAATATTAAGTGACTCAAAACAAGTTAATTTTATTCTGCATATTAAAGAGAAAATTTAGCTAGTTATTGCATCTGCTTATCATGTAAAAATATCAATACAATGAATAACTCTCTAATCATGCATCTAATCATGGATCTATCTATGAAATTTCTGTCTTCTATGAATGTAAAGTACTTTACAAACCTCAACAGCTATCAACAAACATAACATAACTTAAATCACACGACATTTCACTTTAGTTGAATCCACAACATTTACATTCAATTTTTTTAGTTTGCCCTAATATATATTATCGTTCATCTCTTTTCTTGGTTCAGTAATTAAGACTGCGGACATGCAAGGGCATCACCATGGAGACATTTTCGTTCGAACGAATCGACTCCAGTTCTTATTTTTTAAATACCTGATTCTTATTCTATTGGTGTATTTGCCAAACCGCTAAGTTACTGGGGCGTAAACGCACCAACACCGATTGTTAAGCGATGGGGTGTACAGACACACACACTCACACACAAGTGCGCGTGCTCATACACACACACACACACACACACATATATATATATATATATATATATATATATATATATATATATATATATCCATACAGACGGCGGGCTTCTCTCAGTTTCCGTCTATTAAACCTACTTACGTTTTGGTTGACCCTAGACACTAGAGAAAGACACACGCTGAAGGTGCCAAGCTATAGGACTGAACTCGGAACTGCGTCGCTGTGAAGCGAACGTCTTACCACGCAGCTATGCATACGCTAGAAACACTCATTTCTAGCAATGTAAGTGTCTTGGCACCCTTAGTCACATTTAGTGACGACTAAATTTTTCCTCTGTGGTATCACATTGCGCTTCGCTGCTTATATTAATTTTTTTTGCATTCACATTAGCATTTTCCTAAATCATCCATATATATCTATGGTAAATACATATATGCTGACAGAAGGAATTATTCGTCATCTGCCTTGGTTGTATTGGGTACTTAAGCCGCTTTACAATGGACATAGGGTACCCGCTGGTTTTCAATATTTTTAGGAAGCGTGTAGTGTGGTCACCCTGTCCTCTATCCTGCTACACTTGCTCTGGATACGTTCATTTCTGGCGTATCCTATTTTGGCACCGAGTGGAATTGCTGAAATGTACTGAACAAACATATCTCTACTGGCTGTTTTCCTGTAGAGACGACAAACACGCCGAACACACAGAAAACCCAGCAACACATGCTTCCTTAAAATACCCCATTTTAGTGAGAGGGTAACTACAGCCATCCGAAGAACCATAAGAAAAGAAGGGCTAGACATATAATTATCCCACTCCGGCCACTCTCTGAGAAGACACCTCGCAAAGAAACGAGCAAGGGACAGCAATCAATGCTCACTAACAAACTGTCCCATCCGTGACATTTATGCCAACGGGTAAATGTGTATAAAATACAATGTGACAAATGCAACAATTTCTATATGGGTAGCACAACAAAACCGTTATATATTCGCATCAAAGAGCGTCTGAACACGAGAGCCGCTCTCTTGAAAAAACATCTAGACAAACGCTGGAACAACGACAAAAGCATAACAGTCAAAATGAAAGAAAATGAAAGAAATTTGGGCAATCTAAGAATTAAGGAAGCTATACTCATACACGGACTAGGGCCCCAAATTAACAACATGCTGGAGGTTGGCAGTCAATATATTATTTAACTAAATCTGGATGCGTGTAGGTTCATTTTTGAAAACATGCTCATGTATTATTTATGAAAAAAAATCGAGAAAAAAACACAGGAAACTGCACGTATAATACACAACTTAGAAGCAGCGCTACGGATGTGCCAGCACACACGAGATTGAGACATGGGCGCCCTCACGCACTTCTCATGAGGAATTCCGGAAGGATCTTCGTGAGACCACTGAAGAGACGCTTCCGGAATAAAATAAATCCTTGGAAAACCTATTATAGCAGTGATTCGATCAATTCCTTGGGATGTCTGGAGAAGGAATTTTTATATTCCGAAATATTATATCAGACTATGGATAATTAAATCATAGCAGTTATCATTGTCCATTGTTGTTATTATAGTGTATTGTTGTGCCATGCAAAATACATCTTTTACAAACAATACACAATACCTCAAGCGAACTACAATACTCTCTCATATATATATATATATCAACACGCAAAAACAGGATAATAGACACTAATGCTCGCGAAACATATATTACTAAAGCTTGTAATAGACTTGTAATTATTTTCAATAAACTGTGTGTGTGCGTGTATGTGTGTGTGTGTGTGTGTGTGTGTGTGTGTGTGTGTGTGCGTGTGTGTGTGTGTATGTGTGTGTGTTTGTGTGTGTGTGCATGCATGCGTGTGTTTGATATAAACAAGGGAAGGTAATCTTTGCAGCATATATTTTTTTTAAAAAACAGCTATTTTCAAATAGCTTCTTTGTTAATTTAAAAAAAAAAGTTAACGTTTTAATCGAATTTGGAAGTTGTTTCAGTTTGGCTTTGAAAGAATAACGTACTTCCACGTACTAACCCACGCTTTGAGCCTTCCTTAATCACATTCTCAAATTAGATCATTTTCATTGTGATAGTCCATATATTCTACAGAAGTTGCAAAAGATTTTGGAGAAAATTATTCACTTGATAAAATCATTAATACTGGATTTAAAATTTTGAATCAATAAATTCTCTTAGATCTCATATCATATATTTTTTGTCCTGTAGAGATGTGTTTTTAAATTTTAGCTTGTATTTTGCTGAAAGTAAATCTTCCATTGTTTTGTTAATTGTTTAGTGAAATTCTATATATAATCGTCTTGCAAAGAACATGCAGAGTTAGTCAATAGAGCAAACTTGCAAAGTATGCAGGCGGTGATGGGTGGTTACGTTATATACATATATACGTGTGTGTGTGTGTGTGTGTGTGTGTGTGTGTGTGTGTGTGTGTGTGTGTGTGTGTGTGTGTGTGTGTGTGTGTGTGTGTGTGTCTGTGTGTGTGCGTATGTACGTGTGTGTGTTTACTAAAATTGATGGTATAATTTATATCCATGTGCTAATTGTAATCGATTGTAAGAAGCAGCCAATTTGCTAAAGTAATATCAACCAAGACCCACTTACCGGCACTATAAGACAAGGATCGTATTTTGGTCTCTGATTCTACAATTTGTGGCTTGAATTCTAAGACCTTCACGCATTCCTTGGAATTTTATGTTCTATGGTTTGTCTGAATTTGTTATGGAACATTTCGCCTCAAATTCGCCACGAGAAATTTCGTTTTAAATTACCTCGCCACGAGAAATTTTGTTTTAAATTACCTCGCCACGATAAATTTCGTTTTAAATTACCTCGCCACGTTTGTTTTTTTCTCTTCAATGTTTTACATTGAATGAAAACCTGCCTATTTAATGCTTTTATGAAAGCTTTTATCATACTTTGTTATTTTTAAAATGCTGATATACGCTTTATCATTGTCCATACGTTGAATTTGTCTTGCAGCGAATTTCCCTATATGGCAAAATTTCCTACAACAAATTCTCCGAACACGGCCAGGATTAAGAGCTGTGATTTGTTAGTAATATGAAACCATGAAATAATAAATGCCGCAGTGAAACAAATTAATGTTGATCATGGATGTGATCGTATTTGTGTCTGATCCGCTTCATGAAAGAAAGGAAGGAAAATGCTTGATACACTGTGAACAAAATAAGCCACTTAATTATACCTAGGATCATTATACTTTGACGATACCAGAAACAATAATACTGCCTGAATTGTGGACATTTTTGCGATCTTTAGTCATCAGTTGATGATGTAAAATTTCCACAGAAGAAACCGTAGCTTAAATAAAATATGTAATGGAAGTTGTAGCTTAAATGAAATATTACATATAGCATAGAAATACGACTTTTGTTGTCAGTAGATAAGATATGATATATAAGGTCGGTGGAAAGCAGGAATGGTCGAGAATCTAACTAAATACCTTGTCGTAGTTAAGAATATGTCCGATTACCTCGGTTTTTAAATGCTTCTTTAGGCTTACATAAATTTTGTCATTCTGATTTATAAAATATATATGAAGTTTCACATTGAATTCTGGTTCATCGAAATTATATCAAATTCTGCACAATACGTACTCATGCATTTAAGATACGGGATGAAGAATAGATTTTTTCAAAATGTTTTTCAGATACATGAACAAATAATTACTAATTAATGTTTAATATTTTTCTTTCTTTTCTTAAATTTGAATCGTAAACGGTTCACTAAAACGAAGATCGGCACAAACATCTGATAGACAAGCTATAACGAGAAAAAGAACTAATGATTATCTAAGATGCCCAGAAGCCCATAATGCCATGTGGGATCTATTTTATCTTAGAATATCCTTTCATGATCCATATTATGTGGACGGAATTCTGTAAGCATTCTAAACATGTATCGAATTTACTAATGAAAACAAACAAACGAAAATAAAAGCAAAATAAAAGCTTTTAGTTATAGGCCCACAAAATATATTCGAGGACGTTTTTATTGATAAATATACAGACAACGAGTTCACAGTTTTAGTATTTAAGGATTCTGTTTATATGAAGGTAGCGTAGCGTCAGAAGAATTCCTATTAAGAAATAAAAACAATCCTCGGTGGTTCTGTGATACCATCTGTTGAAAGGTAATGTATAATGTCATTTCTAAGAGTTCAATGCATTTATTCTATTGCGAGCTGACAATTAGAGAAAATTAAAAACACCGTTATTTGCAGCTGAAAGATAAAAGTTCAGAAAATAGCATTTTTCTCAGATGGGTTCGAACTTGACATAATGAAAGAAGAAATAATGTTTTAATAGAAATAGAGTAAAATAAACTATACAAAAAAGAATAAAATGAAATCTATCAATAAAACATCTAAAATGGCGGTTAATGCTTTTACAATTTATATTTCTATATTAATGTCGCAGTAACAAGAAAAACAAAACGAAAACTAGTATGTAAACTTTATACAGCAATTTCGAAAATATAATTATTACTTGAAATAACTAACTCTTGTTATGTGGTTTCTGGAATTAAATACAAACAAAATAAAATAAGAAACCTTACGCAATAATTATTTATAATTGAAAGGAATTGTTAACCAAAGAATACAACTTCAAACATATTTTGTTCTCGTTTAATTTTTCTCTTTCAATGTGTATGACGAAGTGAAAGACTTGACTATATTGCATATGATGTCAATGGTAAAAGATTCCGTGATGAAAAGCTTCACTGAAAAATGTTTTTAAAACTAATTTCGGGTTGTGATACTAATGCTCAATACTACTTGTATGAGCGGTGGTACCGTTGATGGTAGCAGTAGCAAGAGTTAGAGTAACAATAAGAGCAGGTGTAGTTGTAGCTCCAGTTGCAGTTCTAGTAGTTGCTGTATCTCCAGTAGCTGTGGTAGCAGCAGCACTGTTAGTAGAAGAGATAGCGAGGTCATGGTATTCTTTAACCCTGGATCAAATGTTATCAACCACCGGTGAGAGGTTAGAACACTTGTATAAGAATCGCAACCTTTATTCGAAAATCAACCAACTCACAGTCCGTACTTAGAAGGTCAGAAATATATCCTTAATGATATTCTTATAAATCACGATATTTTCTGAGAACGATGACGCAGGTTTTGAGAACTGCTCCTTAAATTGCATGGGCAAATTTGGATCGAGCTGCTCGTATAGCCTTATTCGCTGCATTTAGTGCACTATTTTTGGAATACAACATGACAATATATACAGTTGCCCATGCCTCAGATACGAAATTTACTTAACGGTATTAGATTCCGTTCTTTGCTGTCCTGTTTCAAAAATAATCACTTGTAAAGGGAGGATTTCGAGTGGGCTAAATGTATTCCAATGTACGAAATCACAATTAGTCTGACATATTGGCTTATTTCTTTTATCAGACAGAAAGCAATGTGATTAAACCCAGACGGAAAGAGAAGATACGTAATTTAGAATGCCTGTTTGCATTGCTGGCCCCGTGTAAAATAGATGTTCGAGAGTGAGACGGAAGGATTGGAAGTGGAAACACTATTTGAGTGACAGTGATAGGAAACCGAGTAAGGTGGGGATGAGATTGAATGAGAAACAGAGAAATAGTATAAGTAATGAGAGAGAAATAGTGATTTGAAGAAAACGGGACAATGACACACAGAGGGTAGGAAGAGAAGAATACTAGGCGAAGCAAATGAGCAGGGTAAGGGAAATCAGGGAGGAGATGAAGAGCTCCCAATACTAGCCTGGGTATGTATATACGTATAGAGTGAAGCGTACTTAGAAATACAATGTTATCATTTGTGTAGATGTTGAACATCTTCCACTTGCTTAACACATCTTTTCGTTCCCTTTAATATAAGGTTTCATGTGAAACGTCAAATTCTTTCTTCCCATTTCCATTGCACATTTTCCGTTCTATCTTTTCGAGTGGTATTGCTAGTATTTTCGGTTAAATCTTTTCACTCGCTGTATTGATGAGATATATATATATATATATATTTACCTACAGCCTTACGTAGACGCAAAACAGGATGAGGCTACTTCGTGGATTTGCCACAAAAACAACAAAAATATCCTCTAACGATTATGCCATAATGAATGATTTTTTTGATATCCAGCACCCACCATATTGTTTGAGGTCGAATTGTTGTGTGTAGATTCTTGCATAGCAAATATTCGTTTGATTCTTATATACCATGTTAAAATTTGCCATCGATTTCAATGGTTTCACTGCAATAGAAAGAATTCAAAGCATAAGAATTAGTCTCAGTACAGTAAAAGTATTCGTAAATTAATATTTAACGCAAAATAATTAACGTATTTGAAATCACGACTATATTATTTTCGAATAGCTCTGTAGTAACTTGACGTAAAATCAATTCAATTATTAAAAGTTCAGTGTTTGGTTACTAAAGTTCGAAACATGCGTCTTATCTAATGCTGGAGAGTTATTTTAAATCTATATTTCGAACAGAAATATTTTGCTTTTTTACGTATTTTTATCTTTGATTTTAACATTATCGAAAAGGAGCTATTCCTGCCTGGAATATTGCTTTCATCCGATACAAATGAAACTAATCACAGCAACTTTTGATGTAACTTTACAAAGTTCGTTTAACTATATTCCTAGAATATTGGAAACTTCATTTATTTTGAAATTTAATGACTGATTATCTAAAATAGGAAGTTGCTAAAGTTTTTGTCTTTTATTTGTTATACATTTTTACAATTGTATTTTATTGGATAAATTAAAAATACATTGTGTTACAGCAGAGTTGAAGAAAGGAATTTTCGTGATATTTTAGTACTGCGCCATACTATAAACAGTTCACATCGCTATTGATTTTAGATAGCGTCACACATATACTGTACAATGTTTACAACATCCATTTTATACAATTGACTTATGATAAATTAGTACCCTTTTGTATCAATTATTCTCGTTATATTTTCGCATATTATTTCATTGATATTTGATATGTCACTACCTTTAGAATTACTTACTGCTCAGTGAGTCTCCTGCAGATTGTAATATCGTAATTGCAGTGTTTCTCTGCAACTGATCGAAACTTTTTCCCCGACTAAAATGTCAGTCGATGATGACGGCTATATTCTCAGACATAGCAGCAACAACAACAGCAGCAGCAGCAACAACAACAACAGCAGCAGCATCAACAACAACAATGATAATGAACAGGATAATTATAAAATATATCGTTATTTTCCCTGTCATAGTATATAAATTGATTGCATTTATTTCAATATTTATCGAATAAAATTAACAATCAGTCTATTTTCCTACGACACCTTATGAAAGAAGTGTTATGAAATCATAGAAAGCGATTATATTTAATTCGTGCGTACCTAGTTACCCTTTCTACCGCTGAACTCTATTATTTTCCAAATACCAGTAGTACATGTAAACAATGTACAAAATATTGCTTTGATATTTACCAGAATATGCGTGACGTAATTGTAGTTGCTCTGTACTCATTCTTGCCACAATCCACAACGAATTTTCATAACTTCGATAATAGAGAAGGAATGACTGTCAGTAAAAATTCGTTTTGCAACCATATGGTTTCAAGTTCAGTGTTCCCGCAGGACATCTAATGCAATTTCCTCAACTACTGTTGCCTTATGAGATGGAAGATGGATACAGTGTGACGGCCAATACATACGTACATACATATATATATATAAATATATATATGTAAATGTATGCGTGTATACATGCAAATACACACACACACATACACACGCATATATATATATATATATATATATATATATATATATATATAAATGCATATCTATATATGTATATATAATAATAGTGTGTCTGTGTGTCTCTGTGCATATGCGTAGCTGTGCGAGAGGTCGATTTGCTCAACTAAACCGGCAATACGGCGATCCAGTATGGCCCAGTCCGATAACTAAAACATCCAGAAGAGTAAATACAAAACGAAACATACACCAGACATGATTATTTTAAATTTCTTCTATGTTAATTTTACAATAATAAACATTATTTTACCTTCGTCTTGTATTAGAAATGTCTTTGTATATTTCTGATGATTCTGTATTTATTGCTTTTGAAGCAATAATTTTTCCTGCAGATTTTGACAATAAAGTATTTCTTTTTTTTTTTTGCAATAATTTTCCATAAATACTTTCTTCCTTTGGATAAGTTTCAGTTTCGACGATATTGTATGTTCTACTGCCTCATTATACTTCACACCAATCACGGTAAACTAACGAATACGTTTATATACGCGTTCCGTCGCAAGTGATATCCTATTTCTGATTTTCTGCCATATCTCTCCAGAATAAATCTGGAACTATTCCAAACTGTCAAGATCTTACTATCTTTGAAAAGGTTCCACCCAGTGAATAAGCAAACGTTTCACTTTTAATTCAAATCAGCAAATATTTGAAATTTGATCAAACAATCTTTTTTTTTTCTTCTTCTGTCAAATATGTTATTATGTATTCTTAACCTTCCTTTCATTTCCAAGTCAGCTCTTCGTGTTTTCGTTCTCTTCGGATTTTCCTTCCATTTCCGCTAACGTTTTCTTTAACCTTTTGATCGCCCTATCTTTTTTTCATGCTTAAATAAATGTTTGCCTCATTTCAATGTTACTACTACTACTACTACTACTACTACTACTACTACTACTACTACTACTGCTGCTGCTGCTGCTGCTGCCGCTGCTACTACTACTACAACTACTACTGCTACTACTAGCCATTGTCATTATCACCATTATTGTCATAGCTATTTTATCATTGCTGTAGTTACCATCATCATCATCATCATCATCATCCTCATCGTCGTCGTCATCATCAACATCTTCATTATAACTATTATCATTGTTGTCGTTGTTATTGTTGTTGTTGTTGTTGTCATTATTGTTATTATTATTATTATCATTATTATTACTGTGGGTCTGTGTCGTTTTCTATTTGCATTTATATATATATATATATATATATATATATATATATATATATATATATATATATATATATATATATATATATATATATATAGTACATTTATTCTTTTTTTGCATCCGACAAGAAACTATATTATTCCTGTCTCTGTCTCCTATTCCTAAGATTTCTTTTCATTTATTTAATTCCTAATTTTATTTTCTGTGACAGAGTTACAATACATGATTGAACCGTCAAATGAGAATGTAATGGCGACTATAAATTACATTTTATTACAGTTTTTGTTTTCTATTCGGCCATTAATCATACACGTGTGATGTCATTGCTTTCAGATATAGGAAATAATGTTTCAAAAACAAAGAGCTCCTTCAGTGTTATTAGACAATTAGAGTAACATAAATAATCGACTATTGGTTTATTTTTTTTAACGGTTGCGACTATTATTCTGTGGTCAGGCTGGAGCATATCCTTTAGTCTAGGCTTTTGTCGTTTTCATCACAACCGTACTTATATCTACTAGATACTGTATTTTATCAACATCGTGTTTATCTTATCGATCAATGAATTTCAAATTGGTAAAGTGACCCTGAATTTGAACTTCGTATGTGTAAATGAAATACAGGCATACCTCAGCTTACGTCGATCATTGGTTCCAATCATGCGACTTCGCTTCAAAAACGACGTAACAGGAAAATCATTTTAATAGTTGATTGTCTCATATCTGTTTCAATAAATGTTTTGTACACATTTTCAGAAGTATTTCATCCGATTATCCACCTTAGTAGTTGCTTTAGATATTTTCTGTAAATGTTTATGTTCTTAAATGTTATGTTCCTAAATATTTATGTTATTAAATGTTATGTTCTTAAATGTTTATGTTCTTAAATGTTATGTTCTTAAATGTTTATGTTCTTAAACGTTTATGTTCTTAAATGTTTATGTTAATAAATGTTTATGTTCTTAAATGCTATGTTCCTAAATGTTTATGTCCTTAAATGTTATGTTCTTAAATGTTTATGTTCTGAAATGTTATGTTCTTAAATGTTTATGTTCTTAAATGTTTATGTTCTTAAATGTTTATGTTCTTAAATGTTATGTTCCTAAATGTTTATGTTCTTAAATGTTTATGTTCTTAAATGTTTATGTTCTTAAATGTTATGCTATTAAATGTTTATGTTCTTAAATGTTTATGTTCTTAAATGTTTATGTTCTTAAATGTTTATGTTCTTAAATGTTATGTTCTTAAATGTTTATGTTCTTAAATGTTTATGTTCTTAAATGTTATGTTCTTAAATGTTTATGTTCTTAAATGTTTATGTTCTTAAATGTTATGTTCTTAAATGTTATGTTCTTAAATGTTATGTTCTTAAATGTTATGTTATTAAATGTTTATGTTCTTAAATGTTATGTTCTTAAATGTGTATATTCTTAAATGTTATGTTCTTAAATGTTTATGTTCTTAAATATTTATGTTCTTAAATGTTATGTTCTTAAATGTTTATGTTCTTAAATGTTATGTTCTTAAATGTTTTTGTTTTTAAATGTTTATGTTCTTAAATGTTATGTTCTTAAATGTTTATGTTCTTAAATGTTTATGTTCTTAAATGTTTATGTTCTTAAATGTTATGTTCTTAAATGTTTATGTTCTTAAATGTTTATGTTCTTAAATGTTTATGTTCTTAAATGTTATGTTCTTAAATGTTTATGTTCTTAAATGTTATGTTCTTAAATGTTTATGTTCTTAAATGTTTATGTTCTTAAATGTTATCTTCTTAAATGTTTATGTTCTTAAATGTCATGTTCTTAAATGTTTATGTTCTTAAATGTTTATGTTCTTAAATGTTATGTTATTAAATGTTTATGTTCTTAAATGTTTATGTTCTTAAATGTTATGTTCTTAAATGTTTTTGTTTTTAAATGTTTATGTTCTTAAATGTTATGTTCTTAAATGTTTATGTTCTTAAATGTTTATGTTCTTAAATGTTTATGTTCTTAAATGTTATGTTCTTAAATGTTTATGTTCTTAAATGTTTATGTTCTTAAATGTTTATGTTCTTAAATGTTATGTTCTTAAATGTTTATGTTCTTAAATGTTATGTTCTTAAATGTTTATGTTCTTAAATGTTTATGTTCTTAAATGTTATCTTCTTAAATGTTTATGTTCTTAAATGTTATGTTCTTAAATGTTTATGTTCTTAAATGTTTATGTTCTTAAATGTTATGTTATTAAATGTTTATGTTCTTAAATGTTTATGTTCTTAAATGTTCTTAAATGTTATGTTCTTAAATGTTTATGTTCTTAAATGTTTATGTTCTTGAATGTTATGTTCTTAAATGTTATGTTCTTAAATGTTTATGTTCTTAAATGTTTATGTTCTTAAATGTTATGT
>NC_142939.1:42946295-42978795 GCF_046866305.1 Octopus bimaculoides
AATTGCCAATTAGTTAATAAATTAATAATTAACAATTAGTAGTTCAGTATGCAAAAAGGACCTTGATCGGTAAAAACATTTATAATTATAAATATATAGGGATCAGCATGAGATTGCTACACCAACATACTGAAAATTTAGAAATACCAGTCAAAGAACTACTAATTCTAAACTACAATTTTTTCTCTAACGGATGGCGATATCTACGGCACACATAGAACAAAAACAGAAGAGAAAATAAAAACAAACTTGCCTTTAGTTAATCACGTACGACGTTTCGTGATTAAGAATATAAAATTCATCGACCAGTGAGTAAATATCGCGATCCGTTAGAGAAAAAATTGTAGTTTAGAATTAGTAGTTCTTTGATTGCTATTTCTAAATTTTCAGTATGTTGGTGAAGCAATTTCATGCTGATCCCTATATATTTATAATTATATATATATATAATATATTTAATCCTTTATATTGAACACTCAATATTTCATATATTCAATAAGACATATTCCATATATTCAATAAGACATTCAATACTTCATTTCATTGTACCATCCACATCCATCTTTTTTTATATTATATATTATATATTCCATATTCTATATCCCACATAAACTTTACAAGAATATAAATAAAAAACATAAAAACAGACAGAGTTGGAACTCTTTTAAATAAAATAATATATTCCTCTATACATGATCATACAAAACCCTTTTTTTTGTATTTATTTTTACTCACACACATATTGTCCTCCGCTGAGCGTTCACTCCTTAGTAGGGGCGTCCGCTTCACGCCTCTCACGCCCCACTGTGACGAATTCGGGACTCGCACTGATGTCAGCCAGTTCATGCGCCGAATCAAACTGTGCGTGTTCTTCCATACGTCAGCACAGCGTCCCAACAATCGGGAGTACTTCTCGGACCTGGGACGCCGCCCATCCAACTGGACGCCGCCTCCAGGCCAATTCAGTAGCCTAGACTTGTTCGTAGATGACTGTAAGGCGTTGGTCGAGCGTTTCGACTTTAAAAAAAGATCCCTCCGGGCCAATCTCACCCGGGCCGAATCGGTCGCCCTCCGCAATCTCCGCCGCCGCGACGACATCGTCATCAAGCCGGCGGACAAAGGTGGAGCAGTGGTGGTGTGGCGCGCGGACCTTTACAGAGAGGAATCGCTCAGCCAGCTTCACAATCCCCTCTTCTACCGCCTCCTCCCCTCCGACCCCACCCTCTCCTACCAACGGCTTGTGTCCTCCACAATCTATGACCTCATCTCCTCCTCTGCTCTTCCCGCCACCGCCACCAACCTCATCGTCCGCACACTCCGCACCTCCTCCATCTACTTCCTTCCCAAGATCCACAAACCTAACAACCCTGGCCGCCCCATTGTCTCTGCTTGCAATTGCCCCACCGAACTCATTTCAAAATACCTCGACCATATCCTATCCCCGTTAGTTGCTGCCCTCCCATCCCACATACACGACACTAACCATGCCCTTCGCCTCTTCAATTCCTTTTCTTTCCCTCCGGCCCCTCACACCTCCTCTTCACCCTGGACATCAAATCCCTATACACCGTGATTCCACACAACGATGGTCTCTCAGCCTTCCAATACTTCTTTGACCGCCGCTCTGACCCCACACCTAGCACCCCTACCCTGCTTCGTCTGGCAGAACTCGTCCTCACCCTCAACTGATTCACGTTCGCCGGAGATACCTACAAAAAGAAATCTGGGGTCGCGATGGGAAGGAGAATGGGTCCCAATTATGCCAACCTCTTCGTTGGTTACATTCAGGCCCAAGTATTCTCCCAATTCTCCGGTCCGACCCCAGAACTATACGGTCGCTACATAGATGACTGTATAGGAGCCACCTCCCTCTACCGCGAACAGCTCTGCCTTTTCATCTCCTTCCTCCCTAACTTCCACCCTGCTCTTGACTTTACTTCTACCATCTTTGACACCTCTGTTAACTTCCTCGACAGCTCTCTTTCCATCAACCACCCCTCCAACTCTCTAACTACCTCCGCCTTCTTCAAACCCACTGACTCCCACCTCTACCTCAACTTCTCCTCCTCCCATCCATTCCACACCAAACGGGCCATCCCCTACTCCCAGTTCCTCCGCCTCCGACGTTTGTGCAGCCTGGACCAGGATTTCGAGACCCAGTCCCAGTATCTTGCTCGTCTGTTCATGCATCGAGAATACCCCTCCCACCTTGTCCAATCCGCCCCGACCTGCGCTCGTCGAATCGACCGAACACCAATCTCCTAACCGTACCCCTTCCCACTCCGTTTCCACCCTGCCACCCTACCCCTTCGTCGGAGGATCCTACGGGCCTTCCGTCGCCTCCAGCTCGATCCCACCACCCACCCCATTTTCCCTAACCCACCCCTATCCTCTTTCAAACGCGCCCGCAACCTACACGATCTACTGGTCCGTTGTACCTTCTCCTCTTCCTCCCCACCCCCACCCGGCTCCTTCCCGTGCTCCAGATCCCGCTGTCACACCTGCTCCTTCATCACCAACACTACCTCTGTCACAGGGTCGAACCTACACACTCTTCACATTCCACACAGTTTCACCTGCACCTCCTCCAACCTAATTTAATGCATCAAATGCAACCTATTCAACCAACTCTACGTGGGGCAGACGGGCCGCCGGCTGGCCGACCGTTTCAACGAACACCTAAGGGACGTTCGGCTAGGTTCGGACTCCCCCGTCGCCCGTCACTCCCACTTGGCCAACCACTCCCCCTCTAACATCTCCGTTTTTGGCCTCGCCTCGCCCCGCACCATGGGTCCACTCCCTCGCGACTCCACTTGGAACAGCGCTATATTTTTAACCTTAGATCATCTTTCCCCTTCGGACTCAACACAGCCCCCTCCTCCTTATGACTCTCCCCTTTACGACAATGCAACACTTTTCTTTATTTATTATTCTTTATATATATATTTTTTTTACACCCCCCCCCCCCATCCACTTTACATTATATCCATTATTCACTTTTTAATTACAATCACTACAATTTTCCACAATTTATTTCATCCCTTCGTACACGCACACATACCCACACACAAAAAATACACGCACTCATACACACACATGTAAGCACACTTACCCCAACTCACCACACACACACAACACATATGCATGCATTTACACGCTCAGACTCGCCCACACACTTATACAAACGCACATACACACGCACACTTGCGCATACACACACACGCTAACAATCACGCAAACATACACACACACACACCCAAGCATACACACCCTTGCACACATAACCCATACATACCCACATTCACACATACCTCACATACCTCCCATAGACCTAACACACACACCTCCTACACACCTTACATATATACCGCCCACACACATGACAAACATACATGCGCGCCCTCACACACACATGTAGACGAACGCACATATATACACACATACACACGCACGGTGGTAGAGACACACACCTTACACAGCCCTATACACACACAGACACACACACACACCCATATATACGCGCACGCCTACATACACGTACTTACACAGCAGCATATACATGCACACACACACACAGGAGTGCATACACAAAATAACACACATACCTGGCACACATCCTTACGCTCTCACACACATACGCACGCACACACACATAAACACACACATACACATACACACACGCACACACACCTCTCACATACACAAACACACACATACACGTACACACATACACATACACACACATGCACACACGCAAACACACCTCTCACATACACAATACTCACTCACATACACAACACACACGCACGCACGAAAACATACACAATATACACAGACACGCACGAACAAAATATATACACCCACGAGGGCACACACGCACACGGACACACACACGCACCCGGACACACACACGCACCCGGACACACACATACAGACACACATAAACACACACACGCACCCGTACCTAACACTCACAGCCCCCCACACACTCGCACGTCCACACACATACACACACACACGCACACACCCACATACACATACACACGCCCACACACCCACACACACTTCTCACCAACACAACACACGCACACAGACACGCATACAATCACACACACATGGGCATAAACAACACACGCACATGCAATAGCAAACGTACGCACACACACGTACACAGCAACGTACATATACATAACATACACATACACACAAACACACAGGAACGCACAAAAACATACACATATACACACGCGCACGTACAAAATACACACACACGCACACGTACCCAACACCTACAACTCCACACAAACACACACACGAACACACACATACTCAAAAACTGCCTGCTGACCCTCACTCACCATTGTCCATAAGCATCTACTAACTATTCCTGCTACTAATTCCTTCCACTACGTCACACACACACACACACACACACACACACAAACACACATACACCCTAACAGACAAACCACCAAACCATGCGCACACACACACACATACATACGCACACACACGTTCTGTTATCATACACACACTCGCAGACTCCCGCGCACGCACAGATATTCACCTCCTCTTTTCACTCTCCTGTCTTAGAAAGAACTTTTCCCCCACCACCTTCTCTTCCGGTCCTTTCACAATGTAACCTCGTGGGCATCGGTGTCATTTTCCTCTTCCTCCGTTTTTCCATTCTCCGAACTTTCTGTCTTTCCGATGTAGGGCTCCGCCCGAAACGTCATACTCTCTCTCCTTCTTTTCCCGAGCGTCCAATAACACTATCCGTATCACGTCCTCACTTTGTTGTTTTTGTTATTGTTTTTTGTGTTTTTTTAAACTTTTATATATATATATATATATATATATGTGTGTGTGTGTGTGTGTGTGCGTGTGTATATATATATATATATATATATATATATATATATATATATATATATATATATATATATATATATATATATATATATATATATATGTATATATATATATATATATATAGTCAGAAATTTGTACCTTCTTAAAGATGGCAATTTTTCAGTAATATTTCCACAGATGCCTAAATTAAGAAGTGAATTATTATTACTTAATCTTAAGCTGCAAGCTATTGGAAGATTTTTCGATTAGATTAATCTGTCGATTACCCCACAATTTTGTAGAGCATCGTTACATTGGATGGATCAGCAGCCAAAATTTTCCTTATTATGGAATCAGCAGGAAACACTCTTGCATATTCATGCTTCACCTTTCTTAATTGTAGCTCCTGATTAAGACATCTTCTGGATATATAATATCAACGGACCACGCCTTATTTAGCAGTAACGCTAGCCTCTCATATGCTGTAATTTAATATGTCCGAAATTTGATATCCTTTGTCTGCATTTATTTCTAAACTGAGGTGTGCCTGTATTTCATTACGTGGAACTGCTGAGCCATCATTTCTGTTTATACCTGAGACACAGAGGCTGTGTAATTCTTGAGGAATAGATACTGAAGATAATGACGTCACGGGCGATAGCGTCTTTGTGACGTGCGTCCAGCAGTGGCATTGAACAGAGGATATCATGTCATCATGTAGTGCATAGATAATACAGAATATAAAAGATATCGACAGCAAAGCATCTAGTGCGAGAAACATACATCCACAATTAGGCTTGAAGGTATTTCGAGCAGTGTACGTGCCAAAGCAAATTATATAACTTCGAAACAATTGAGATAATTTAAAAATATAATAATCTCTGTATGATAATTCAAAGTTTTATAATATTTCTAAATAATTCTTCTTCCTAAAGGCAACTGCATTTTAGTTATAAAATGCAACCAGAATGTTGAAATTAATGAGAAATGTATAGCATTCGTTTTCATTCGGTAATCATTCCGGTTATCACTGAACATTTATGGATAACTAGCAAACAATTGCACTTAATAATATACAGCAGTAATACAGATATGAACTTAAAAGAAGCATTAGTAAATACAATTACGATATATCGTATGTAGACATTTTTTTTATTTATATTCTACAAATATTTGAAACTACAATTAAATAGGCAGTCTATATGGAAATTTCTGTATCAATAATATAAGAGGAAAATAAGGAAGATATTTTCAAAAGATTACATCACAAAGCCTATATTGGTTAGCTCATACACAGGCATACACACACACACACACACACACCCTCTCGTCCTCTTTCTCCCATACAAACACATACACACACATACCCTCTCGTCTTCTTTCTCCCATAGAAACACGTACACACAGCTTCTCTCTCTCTCTCTCTCTCTCTCTCTCTCTCTCTCTCTCTCTTTCTCTCAGACACACATACACAAATGTATATGTGTATGTTTGTGTATATGTGGGTGAAACCGCTGCAAACACATCAATTATTCAGTAGTTAAAGAACTTCTGATAACTGAAGCAAATTTACTTCATTCTACTTAATATTTCTAATATGAAATGAAAGGTTACTACCCAAATATTCATACTAGAGATGGTGCAACGAATGAGCTTTCACATTGTCGTCGAACTTCAACTTAAACTATGCCTTCTTACAATGAATGGACGTGTACAGCCTTTTGTGTGTACGTGCGCGTGTATGTGTGGGAATGTGTACGTCTGTGTGTGTGTATATATATATATATATATATATATATATATATATGTATTCTTTTACTTGTTTCAGTCATTTGACTGCGGCCATGCTGGAGCACCGCATTTAGTCGAAAGCGCTAAGTTACAAGGACATAAACACACCACATCGGACATGTTGGAGGGCAAACACTGACACACAAACACACACACACACACAGTTATATATATATATATATATATATATATATATATATATATATATACGACGGAATAATAATAATAATAGGAAGACAACTAACTTACCAACGTTTACGAACTTGCATCACCAAAAAGCAGATGCTGATCGTCTGTACCAACCTAGAAGTAATGGGGGAAGGGGAATGATGCACGAAGAACTGTGCTATAAGACCTCCACAATAGCAATGAACAAGTATTTTTCTAGCACAGAGAACTGGATGTTGCGGCCTGTGTGAAAACACGAATGTAGTAAAAATCCCATTGCATTGAAACAGAAGCTTACAAATTCGCAAGGGAACTCGGCATTAACCCTTAACTAGATGAAGAACCTGAAAACATTGCCACAAAACAAGTAAAACAAATAGACAACAAAGAAGAACAGGAAGAAACAAATTGAGGAGCAGTGGAGCTAGAAGCCTCTGCATGGACAGTATATACTACGAAGCCAAAATGCTGGTGTAGACCAAGAAACAACCCATCAGTAGTTGAGAAGCTTAGGACTGAATGCTGAGACTGAACTTTGCTTACCAAAGCTTGTTTACCAAAAATTATCAGGCTAACGTTCTGCAAAACAGTTCTGACCCTAAATGCAGGTTTTGCAATGAGTTTCATGTAACAATGGAACTTCTAGTCTCCGGATGGCCTGAAATATTGTGGGAAGAGGTAAGGAGATTAGATCGACACCAATGAATAATTGGTACTTATAAAATCGAACCCGAAGTGGTAAAAGGTAAAGTGGACCTTGGTGCAATTTGAACTCGATATAACAACAACAATAATAACAAGTGCACTCAGAGAGCAAAAAACATTTACCAAGATGATTTTTAAAATGAGGATATCTGAAATAAACTTGACTGCTCTCATAAAAGAGAATACAAAAAATTAACCTAACCACTCTCAAAATTTAAGTAAAAAGTCGGAAAAATAATGCAGAACCCTCTCCGGTACCGGATCGATTCCAAAATCTAATCAGTTCGTGCCAGTACGAGATCATGGATCTCTGAAAGTTTCGCCTGAAACCATCCAGCGGTTCTTGAGATATCTTATCCACGGTCAAACAAACAAATACATATAACTGAATACATCTCCGCTTTAGCGAAGTTGTAGTTAATAATAATAATAATAATAATAATAATAATAATAATAATAATAACAATAATAATAATAATAATAATAATAATGGTATGTCCCATTGAACCAGTGACTGTGGTTGTCATTGGTAATGTGAACCCTCCCTAATATGCGAAGAAATATTTGTTTCAACAGAGGTTCTCAGATCAAGAATTTTACAAATTATCGAATACATATCTTTGTGTAACTGTATATGTAAGTATGTATGTATGTATGTACGTATGTATGTATGTATTTATGCATATATATATATATATATATATATATATAATAATAATAATAATAATAATATAGATTTAATCAAAAGATTAAATGTGGTACTTAAAATGTTTGAGGCACCAGAATTTGGTAGGATAAAAACCAAAAACAAAATCAAGAGATTTGGTGAATAAAATTTGAAGATCCATACCGGCCCATATATGAACACAAAAACAGGGAAAATATTCACCAATGCGAACATGAACTGCAAAAGTAGAAATCTAATCTGCTGCATCAAATGCCCTAATTGTGAAGAATTGGCCAGACAGGTAATGCACTATCGGGACGCTCACGGGTACATCGACAACAGGTTTTAAAACCCAGAGGTTCGCCAAATACCACTGAGTAACCATCTGGCAACATGTGGTTATCAAACTTTTATTATATTTCCATTCCATAAACTTTACAACCGGAATGAAATTGAGAGAAAATGCAAAGAAAAGGACTCTATTAAGAAATTCAAACCCACTCTTAACAAACAATGATTAAATTTATCTTATTTGGGGTTTAAAAATCTTATCCCTATAACTAAAACACAAAAACATCTCTCAAATATCATCATTTCTAAAAATAGATTTGGCATCATTTCTAAGAACAGCCAAACACCTACTGGGGTTTAAAAATCTTATCCCTACAACCAAAACACAAAACAATTTCTCAAATATCACCATTTCTAAAAATAGATTTGACATCAATTCTAAAAATAGCCAAACACATACTGCTGCTGTCCAAAGGAATTGGTATAAAAGACAGAAAACCAACCAATCTATTACAGTCTGTTAAAGTCTGTCATACCGGCCATGATGAAATACCACAAGGTATAGAAAATACGTATTCGCCTTTATATATTTAATCCTTTATATTGAACACTCAATATTTCATCTATTCAATAAGACATATTCCATATATTCAATAAGACATTCAATACATTATTTCATAGTACCATCCATTTTTTATTTTATATTATATATTGTATATTATATTATATATTGTATATTATATTATATATTGTATATTCCATATTCTATATCCCACATTGGTTTTGCAGGAATATAAATAAAACATAAAAAACAGACAGTGTTGGAACTCTTTTAAACAAAATAATATATTCCTCTATACACAATCATACAAAACCCCTTTTTTTGTATTTATTTTTACTCGCATATATATATATATATATATATATATATATATATATATATATATATATATATATATATATATATATATACATATGCATATATATATATAAACATATATATATACATATGTATATATGCACACGCACACACACATATATATATATATATATATGGTAAAGTAAGTATATAGACAGATAGATAAATAATATGAATATATAAATAAATATATAAATAAATGGATAGATAGATAGATAGATAGATAGATAGATAGATAGATAGATAGATAGATAGATAGATAGGTAGATAGATAGATTGTTTCAATCATATGAAGATTGATACGTATATGAAATACCTATGTCTGAATTTCTAATTTTACATATTGATATAACTTTTAAAGTACATCATGTCATGTTACCACACTTAGACGTGGCTTTTCTCTACATTTATTGACGAAAAAAAAAAAACAAACAACCGAAATTTATCAATGGACGTATGGAAGATACTAATGCCCATTGAACTTAGGTCATCTGCCTCTCATAAGTCTTTCAGAAATTTATATACATGCATACACACATACACTTATATATATATACGTGTGTGTGTGTGTGTGTGAGTGTGTGGATTGTGTTCGTGTATATGTATATATGTATATACATATATACATATATATGCATATGTATATATGTGTATATATATGTATATGTTTATATATATATATATATACACATATATATATATATACATATATATATATGCATGTATGTATATATGTATGTATCTTCGCTCCCTCTATTCAGACATATTGTATTGCTTTTGTGGAGATGGTTTTTGTAGATTTTGTTGTTGTTTTTGTTGTATAGACCTGATATGACATTATTAGGGAAAAACTTTGAATCAAGTGCTGGCCTTTTACCAATTAACTATAACAAGAAAATATCTTAGCCATAACATCTATAGACACATTTTGATTGAATTTCCTCTACCTCACCCTCCGCTCCGAAATTCTCGGTAGACATTTTGGTCAATACATTAACACGCAATAATAGATGTTTGTTTTTCAGTTGCTTTAAACTGTACAAAATCGATTTTTGTTTATTAAAAGTTTTAATGTGGAATATAGTTCAGTAGAATATAATGAGGATATTTGCTTCGAAAGGAAAAAAGAAAAAAATTACGGCTGATGTTATATTTTATTGTTTTATTTCTATTTTTTATGTGCTTTTTTCATAATGAAATACTTTTACTTTCGCTTTCATACTATTTGATGTTTTTACGGCCAAGTTTTAACATCCTTTTCTTTCTAATTATATATTAATTGTTGATGTTGTTCTTCTTATTGTTGTTTCCTACCGTCAGTTCAACTCTGATCGAGCAGACAGATGGTTACAAATATCTTCCTGCCATGACTATCCCTACATAATTATTCATACTATAAGAAAATCGATGTCCTTCCTTATTTAAAACTGTATAGTATTATATGAGAGGGACTTTGTTGTTACTTCTACCGAATCGTGAGGCACCATTGAGCAAATGACTTCAAGTACTGTGCCGCGTACCACCTGTAAGTGATGGGTGTTACGTTTTTAAATTCAGTCAGAAAATGTCAGATCGTTTAGAATGCGTGTGTTTATTTTCAGGCAGTTTACTGGTATTTCTTTTGCCTCTGCACAGAAGTGCAATGATGCGCTTATCTCTGTGTGTAAACATGTGTTTAAATAAGTCGTATATTGACTCCTCTTCAAGTATATTTGTGCATTCGAAATCTAAACTGCAGACTCACGAGTGCAGAAATAATCAAGGCGTTTAAATTGGGTGTAAAAAGCTCCTATTCGAAAAGAGAAGCTTTTTCGTTGCAAGGTTAACCTTTATCATTCTCTAGTGTTTGTTTTTGTCTGAGTAAACCAACGCATCGTCAAAGGAGGTTCCTTCTCTTTGGACATCATGTGGTATCCAGCCACATAAACGAAGCTTTGCTAATTTTCATTTTTTGTTTTGAGGTGGAGATGGCGTAGGTTTGGATATCTCTCAATACACTAAACAAGATGCAATGCGCCTTCAATGCCACTAAATGCATTAAATAAAATAGACATAGACTTTAAGACACTTGTTTTATTATAAAAATAAATGTTTAAAAATTATTGGCTCGCCTAGAACACATCACATTAGATTTTAAAACTGCAATATAATAAAACATTTTAAAAAGATATTTTTTTATCTAAATTAGTTAAGGTTAGCTTTCAATATACATTTTAATATAAAAAGCGTTTAAAAGATTTTGCTTGGCCTGAATAAGGTTAGGTTTTTAAATATTTTTAATATAATAGAACGTTTAAAAGGCTATTGGTTTGCTTAAGTGAAATGAAGCTAGGTCTTACGGTTTTTTTTTCATAAAAATGTCTAAAATCAGCTCGTTGGATGCAGCAGTTTTGCCGGTTTATATATTGAGTTGCTATGTAAGAAATGTGGAGAATCGCTGACACAACGGCTTTCCTCATTAACATTTAATGAGGTACGTTGATAAGGGATTGATAAATTTACTGTAACTTTTCCCTCGTATGTAAGGTAATTCAATAGCTACGTTTTTAATATATGGCTGTCACGAATCGTACATTTATAGACATAATTTCGTTATTGAAACCACATTACAAGCTATTCATATTTGATTTAATATATTTACTGCTCAAACAAAAGGGGGTTCTGTGATCTAGTAGTTGTGTCTTGCGCTCATGTTCATTTAGGCTGCAGTTTCGAGTTTGAGATGGGGAGATCATTGATTCGATAGGGAAAGCAACTTCGGTTGCCCCACCATTCTTAACCTGGAAATTTGTATCCATGAAGTATGAGGGGAATTTGTTATTTCAAGGGTTTGCATTCAGCCTAAATAGGCGTGAGGTATACTTCAAAAATAGACTCGAAAATAGGCCAAACAAAACGTGAAAGGAGACCCAAATGGTGGCTCTCCCGTCTAAATCTCCAAGGCTCCCTCAAATCAATGCTACAATTTTATCAATGACGAAATATAGGCCCAATAACATGGACTTCGTAGTTATGAATACAACGTCTACCAGGAAATATGAAAAGTTGGCTATAGCTACAGATCGAACGTCTATACGTTGAATCAGAGCTGCCAACTACTGCTAATACTAATACTTGTTGTTGTTGTTGTTGTTGTTGTTGTTGTTGTTGTTCTTCTTCTTCTTCTTCTTCTTCTTCTTCTTCTTCTTCTTCTTCTTCTTCTTCTTCTTCTTATTATTATTATTATTATTATTATTATTATTATTATTATTATTATTATTACTAGTCGGTCACGCGCGGTAAAAAATGAGAGGCTAATTGTAGTATTTTATATATAAATAAGGTACAAAATAATCACAGATACAAATATTCACCAACTTCCCTTGTGCACGCACATACATACTCACACAGAGTTGAAACGCTGTTTGATTTATCTTTTCAACGTTGAAAGTTCACCATCCCACATCCATTGCAAACACACGCACACACAAACATTCACATGACTCCATTTTACATACACACACATATACTTACCAAGTTTGCCATCACCCCTTCCTTCCTTATTCATCTTTCACTCCTTCCTTTCTTCTTCATATGTTGTGACGGAGAAAATCAGGAGATACACGACGCGTTCTTTGCCACTTCCCCTCTGCTATTACTTTCTCCCACTCCCTCTCAGTCATGTCTATTACTCTCACTATTTTTCCTTCACTGAATTACTACTTTCACAAATACTACTCTTTCTACCTCCTACATGATTTTGGACAACTGTGTATATATACACACATATATATATATATATATATATATATATATATATATATATATATATATATATATATATATATATATATATAACAACACTACTCTCATTATTATGTGAGGAGATTATTGTTATTAAGGCAGCGAGCTGGTAAAATCTGAGTTCAAATTCTGACAAGGTCGACTTTGTCTGTCATCTTTTTGGGGTCGATTATTATTATTATAAGGCGACAAGCTAGCAGAATCGTAAGCACGCCTGGCGAAATGCTTAGCAGAATTTCGTCTACCGCTACGTTCTGATTTCAAATTCCCTAGATGTTGTATTCGAAGTAGCTGTCAACAACATTCTCGTTTAAGAGTAATGAACTTTTATTCTACAAAAGTGTAGAAAAAACCCATCAGTTTAATGTATAATTTTTATAACAGCATAAAAAAAAACATTTATATATCTACGTATCTATGTGTCTGTCTGACTGTCTGTCTATCTATCTATCTATCTATCTATCTATCTATCTATCTATCTATCTATCTATCTATCTATCTATCTATCTATCTATCTATCTCTTCTCACGGACGTGCTGTCACATCGGCTGCGAAGGTAAACGTTTATTTGACCTTTTATTGTCCACATTTTGTTGGAATTTTTAAATAATTTTGTTGCGAAGCACCTAGGCTTCATTTGTGTGTATTTTCAACGGCACGAATTGGCCACCAGGGGGCAGTTTCGGCCCTAGCAAAATACAAAAATTTCCTTCTTGACATTTGAAAAATGTCGAGAAACATAATTTTGGAACGCTTGTCTTGTTCTTTTGACAAGCATTTCCCGAGGCTTCAGATGCCAGAAGAGAAAAAAGAACAGAATAGCGCGTGCTCACACAGTGACAGGAACGCAGTTGCTGTAAATGTCACAAAGACAGTGATTACAGCTACTAACAGCCCTCTCACCACCACCACCACCAACAACACCAACACCAACAACAAAAACAAAACTGTAACCAAGGTTACAAAACCATGCGTAAAAACCGTCACAAATGTCTCTGACGTAAGCACCATTGCTGCTGACGCCATCATCACCACCACCAACAACAACGACAACAACAACAACAACAGCAACAACAAGGACGTAAAGTTATCGGCCGTCAACAATGACACCATCACCTGTTCAACAAACTTTGCTGCCACTATAACCACCTTTGAACCAGGCAGTACATACACCAACATAAACAAAAATATCCAGAAGAACATGTCCGCCAGCACAACAAAAACAAATTTCGCAAATGCTCTAAAGGAAAAGAGAACAATAGTGACATTCACACAAAAACAAATAAAAGACACAAAATCCCTTCTTACGAAAAAGGAGATGATGTCAGAATAAAGATACCAAAAGATATTATAGAAATGAAAAACAAAAAGTGCATCATTTATAAACTGGTAAACACAAAAACCAGACGTGTAGAAAATGTTAGCACAGATAAAATTGAAGTTTGTCTTAGAAAAATTTGGCCTTATCAAAATCATGTCACCTGGGGAAGAAAATTTGGAACGGTGCAAGTGAGATTTCTGGATGAAAATTTAGCTAAACAATTTTCGACACTCTCTCTCCGCACAGATGACTTGGTGATGATACCGAGTTATCTAGGACAGAGAGTGACCAAAGTTATAATAAAAAATGTGCCATCGGAGGTGGACACCCAATGGCTGATATCGGCCGTATGCCTGGAAATGGAGGAGGCAAATATTTTGGAGATTACGGTCGGAGAGGAAAAGAACTGGGGAGGGAAAAATCTGGAAATCCTTCTCCACATCACGGAGGAGGCTTCACAGAAAATTCCTCCAAACATTAGATTGGCAGAGGACCACAAGCTGTATGTGGTGGTAGAGGGCAGGCGACCTCGCTGTTACCTATGCCTCAGCGAAGCACATCTGAAAAAGGACTGCCCTCTGGCCGCTAAACAAAAACAACAACAACAACAACAACAACAGAAGCAACTACCAAATACCCCCAACAGAAAAACTTTACTACCAACACCACCAACAACACAAAAAACAACAACAGAAATATCAGCAATAACCACAACAGAAAAGACAACAGAAACTGCAAAAACAGAAGAAAAAATAGAGAAAATTCCAAGACTGCCTCTCCCTCCCCCATATCACATACACCACACACAAATAACAAGCAGCCAACATCAATAAAAACAGCAACACAAACACTCACAGAAACACACACAGACGCACAAAATTTGCCGTTACCTCTTTCTGACTCCTCAGATCTCCCATCATCCGATGAAGAGAGTGGGGAGGAGTGGAAAATAGCTACGAAAGGAAAGAGGAAGCGCAGTAAGAAGAAAACAAAACAAAATGAAAACACAAACAAAGCAGGGAGATTCACATCTCCCGAAAATACTACTAACACCAATAGTAATATAAAAAAAACAATGCTAACAGCAATAGACAGTACAAACAAAGAGTTGATGAATTACATCAACTCTAAAACAAACATCACAAATAACGATATCAAAACCAACAACCACCCACGTACAACACCGCCAAAACACATTAAAATTATTCATGTAACACCAGCATTACACAACACAATAAAATCCCTCTACCCCAACTCGGTAGGGGGATTCCAGAAATATTTGTGCAAGAAATTGTACAATAGCCTCCTTGGTGAAAAATCCAAGGAGGAAACAAAACTTTCTAACGGTAAGTAACAGTCTGTTCTTTTGTTTTGTGCTTTAAAGCACACGTATAAATAGAATCATGGTGAAGATTGGCTGTGTAAACGTGCGTGGCTTGGGGTCGCCTTGGAAACAAAGGTACCTCTTAAATGACATCAAGTCACACAATTTGGATATCATAGCCATTAGTGAGACCAGACTCCATGAACCGCGGGCCCTAAAGGGCATGTTTGGCGGACAGTTTAACATTTATTTTTCTCCCTGTCTGCCGAGGATGGGCGGTAGTGGCACGGCGGTTCTTTTTCGCAAGAGTCTGGATCTCCAAGTAAAGACGATATTCACGGACCCGGAGGGTAGACTGGTTGTCCTAGATGTGGACGGCAGCGATGGAGGCGCTTTTCGGTTGCTGGCAGTTTATGTGCCTCCTTTAACAGGTCGGTCGGACTTCTTTCGACGTCTAGAAGTATTCCTGGGAACGTCTCGTCCCTTACTTTTAATGGGGGATTGGAATGCTACCTTGGACACGCATCTAGACTACGTGGGGAGTGACAAAACTAGAAGGGGATGCAAAGGCCTCATAGACCTGCTCAGACGTTACCAGTTGTCTGACAGGTACCGACTCGACCACCCAAATGTGCCAACGTGGACTTGGAGCAAAGGCATTGGGTCGTCGAGATCGTATCTAGATAGGATAGTGTGTAGGACAAGAGATAGAGATAGTTTAGGATGTCCACAGTTCCACATAGTCAGCTACACGGATCACAAACTTGTGACGTGTACGCTAGACTTAGATAAGGCACATAGGCAGGGTCCCGGTTACTGGAAACTAAACGCGTCTTTCCCGTCGAGACAGGTTTTCAGAGACCGGATTAGCACGTTAGTAAAGAGGGCTTTGACGGGAGCCATCGTCAACAACAAATGGTGGTTTTCCCTCAAGAGAGCAGTAAGGGCGGAAGCAATAAGGTATAGCAGGGCACTAGCTGTAGAGAGGAACAGAGTAGAGGGAGAGCTAGTGATAACGTTAGAAGAGGCATTGCGAAGTGGCATTGCATCCGACGTTTTAGCCGCGAGGTTGGCCCTCGACCAACACTTCAATGCTAAACACGAAGGGTGTGCTGTCAGAGCAAGGATGCGTGCTCTGAGGAATGAAGGTGTTGAAGCCGCACGAGAGGCCCGCGTGGCGGAGGCGCAGCGGGGTAACAGAGCCACCATCCGGTCTCTGGTAGACGAACAGGGGCGCGAATTGCTCGAGCCAAGCAAGATGTGCGAGGCGTTTCAGCGGCATTTTGCCCGACTGTTCGGGAGGAGTGGCGAGCGAGAAGGCAGGGTGGACTTTAGTGCCTACCTGCACAGCTTGCCACGACTCTCGGCAAGAGAGGCGGAGTGCTGCGAAGGGGTCATCACGGCGGCGGAGGTGAGGGACGCGATGGCGGGTTGCTCGACGGACAAATCTCCGGGTTTGGATGGTCTGCCCTACGAGCTTTACAACTGTATGCCAGACTTGTTTGGAGACGTCTTGGCGGCTGTGTACTGCAACTGGCAGCAGAACGGGAGCATTCCCGGTTTTGTGAGCCGAGGAGCGGTAACGCTGCTGAAGAAAGATCCAAACAAGGGGGACGCCATAGATAACTTTAGGCCCATCACTCTGCTCAATGCAGACATGAAAAAGTGTTAGCCAAGCGGTTGGCGCCTGTCATCGAGAAACTGGTCGGCACGGAGCATACGTGCGCCGTGCCGGGCCGGAGCATCCATGACAACCTCCATCTGATGCGCTACATCATAGAGAGGGTAGTTAAGGAACCTGGCATGGGTGGGGCCCTGATCAATTTGGATCAATCCAAAGCTTTCGATAGGGTAGACCATCGATACTTGGAGGCCGTACTCGAAGCGGCCGGCTTCGGTCCCGTTTTCCGCGGCTGGATGGCTGCCTTGTACACAGGCATCCGTTCGGTTATTCGCGTCAATGGACGTCTATCGGGACCCTTCGACATAGCACGTTCGGTTCGTCAGGGATACCCCTGTCGCTGCTCCTGTACGTATTGACTCTCGAGCCACTACTGCGGAAGCTGGCGACGCTGAGGGGCATCCCGCGAGAACTGGGGTGCGGGACGAGCGTGTCGGCATACGCGGACGACGTCACCGTCATAGCGTCTAGCCACGAGCACATCGAGCTTGTCGGCGAGACGCTGATAGACTACGAAGCGGTGACGGGAGCGAAAATCAACCGGGATAAGTCGGTGGGTTTGCTGCTCGGCACCTGGAGAAGCAAGCCCATACCGTCCGGCAGCGCCTCAGTAGTGGGACGCTTGACGGACGGTCCGGTCAAGTTGCTCGGAGTCTGGTTCGGTCCGGACCTGCAAACGGAGAAGAACTGGGACGAGATAACGAGTAGGGTGGCCACTCTCTGCCGGCAATGGTCCGAGAGGAAGCTGTCCCTAAAAGGTCGGGCGGAGGAGGAGAACGCGCACATCGCGTCCGTCATCGAATACCGCCTGACCGTCGTGCCTTGTCCCGATCGCGCCATCACCGAAATGGAGCGCATCCTCTTCCGCTTTTTGTGGAAATAAGCGTTCCGATGGTGAGGCGATCCGTTTGTTGCCAACACCCGCTGAAAGGAGGGCTGGGCATGCCGTGGTTGATGATGCGCAGACATGCGCTTAGACTGCGACATCTCCGGCTCTACGTAGTCGACGGTGAGCAGGTGTGGTCGCCGTTTGTGCGACGCGCTTTCCCGCAGCTCGTCTCCATGACCGAGCTGCAGTCGTGGATCAAAAAGAGACCGAGGAATGGCGAATGGCACCGTGAGTGTCGCGTTGCTCTGCAACAACTTTGTCGTCCCGGGTCGACCTTGAGCGGCTGCATCACAACGAAGTCATTCTATAGGGGATTAGTGGAGGGCAGGTACGACGACGATCTCGGGGCGAACCTGGGCGTCGACGAGGAATACCTGACCCGCCTGTTCAGGACGACTTTCGGGCCGGGACCTATGGACAACTTCCAGAGATCCCTGGCCTGGCAGTGTTACCGAGAGGCGCTACCCGTTCGGGATAAGCTCTATAGACACGGCTCGCGAAATGCGGGGCCGACCTGCCCGAGATGCGGTCAGAGTGATGAAACCGTTCTGCACGCACTCGTGCAGTGTCCAACCATTTCGGAGCTGTGGGCTTATGTCGAACGACTGCTGTCGCGTGTGGGACGAGTCGGTTTATCAACCGAGTCTATCGTCAATATCGTCACGCCTCCTTCCTTTAAACGGGAAGGAAGAGCTGTATTTATCGTACTTGTGGCTATGGCCAAAGAATGCATCTGGTGGACGCGTCTGAAAGGATTAGAGACAAATACTTTCCTCTCTGGTCAATCTCTCATCAACTTTTTCAAGTATCACTTGAAAAGGAAGGTGAGAGTAGAGAGGCAAGTGTTGTCTAGCAAATGTTTCGAAAAAAGATGGATACATGTAGCAAGAATGGCACGTATAAATGACGAAGCCACCTTGACCATGATTCTATAAAACGTTTTAAAATGTTGTAAACAGTGAGTTACTTACGTTTCTTACATAAATAAAAGAAATTTTATTTAACAAACTGTGACACTAAGAACCGAGGTTACCGTGGTCTTTTCGTAGGTTTTTCTTTCCACGGATAACCTCCCCATTTATTGGGAATTTTCTGTATTATTTCGTATTTTTTGTAAATACCCCAAACGTTTTGCGATGTTTTTTTTTCATCGATGTCCCCACTTTTGTTTTTTTTTCTGCTTTGTTTTCGCCCCCCTCGAAAAGAAAAGCTCTACATTTGTATTTTGTCCCCTCTATGTTGAGCCCTGTGTGGCTAATAAAGAAACATATCTATCTATCTATCTATTTGTCTGTCTGTCTGTCTGTCTATCTATCTATCTATCTATCTATCTATCTATCTATCTATCTATCCACCCATCTATGTATGTATGTATGTATGTATGTATGTATGTATGTATCTATCTATCTATCTATCTATCTATCTATCTATCTATCTATCTATCTATCTATCTATCTATCTATCTATCTGTCTATGTGACTACCATCTTTGAAATAAATAAAAAATAAACTGCGTAAGAATAATTCTAAATGCAGTGTCCGTCCTGAACAAATGTAAACAAAGAAGGATCATGTCCAATCAAGTCTTCTCCATAGTGAAAATAGAGAATAAAGGCGGCGAGAATAATATAAAGACAGCTGTAGCCAAGACACTAACAGCATTATCAATCTATTGTTCATGTGGCCTCGTCATTCGTCGAGAATGGAGTGCATCATAACCTATCGGACAATTGTTCCACGTCACGTAGAGACAAACACGGTATCAGACGATAGAAATGAAGGTTTTCTTTGATTCTTTGTTTTAATATAAGAAACTAGAGCTTTGTCACGACAGTATACATTTATAAAAGACTAACAAATTCGACTGAATTTTAGAGCATTATTCAATATGCATGTTTGTGTGTGAGTATTTCAGGAAATGAATAAAATGTTTCAAGGCTTGGTTCTATAGTTAAGCCATACGCTGCAAAATCTTGCGGTTCTGGGTTTGACCTCATTGCAAAACCGTGTCGCATGTGTGAATGTTTGTATGTATGTCATTATTTAGTTCATTTCAAGATTTCTTGCCAATAGAGAAAGAACCAGCTTCTAAACTAGATCCAATGCTCCTTCATTGGAAATTCAACTTAAACAACAGGGCATTTTTGTTCGTATTTAGTTATGTGCAGATTTGCATGTATGTATGTATATATGTATGTATGTAAGTATGTATGTATGTATATATATATATATATATGTATGTATGTATGTATGTATGTATGTATGTGTGTATGCATGTATGTGTGTATGCATGTATGTGTATGCCTGCATGTATGTGTATGCCTGCATGTATGTATGTATGTATGTACGTATGTATGTTTGTGTGCATGTATGCATGTATGTATATACAATTTGGGACGTATTGACGGGAGGATTATATAATAAATATATTTGGTACTCTATGTCAGTTTTATAATGTATGATTCCAGCATTTAAAATGTGTCCCATCATCATGGCCCACAATATATATGTATGTCTATGTGTGTAAATACTTATTTATTTGTGTACATATATACAAGCCTTCACACACATCTATATGTATACATGTATTCACACGCACGTATTCTTTTTACATGGAAAATGAATTCTAAGAACTAAAGTAAAACTTCGTTTGATGTGTTTTCGTCGGATTAAAAAGTGCATACGTGTCTTTGTTATAACTTTGGTTCATCTTGTTGGTCGAGCAATGTGGTTGCGAAGATTTTTTTTTTGTATAGAATAGTATTTTAAAGCATACAAAATACCTTCCTTATAGGTAGTCTGATTTGGTGAGCAGAAATAATGTCTAGACCAACATACATTTAAACTGATATTAAGTTCATACAGTTATAGATGTTTTAGAGCAACGTGAGTGAATAATATAACCAAATGACATGTTAACCAAATATAATAACAAAACGTTAGTAACTTCTAGTTGATTTAGGTGTTAATACTTAAATTTTGAGACAACTATACAAATAGTAATAGTTGGTTTAGACAGAGAATTAGTAAAAAAACAAAAGAGATACCGGGTTTAGATGCATAGAGATAAAAATATTTATCGAATTAACTGTATCTTTACCTCTATCTCAATGTCTATGTTCATCTGGCTACGGCAAGAAATGTGAAATTATCTCGACAACAAGGCGCCTATTTTATTCTTTTTTTTTCTTACTGTCGTTTACTAAATTTTGTGATAGTACCTTCTTATACTTCTACGTAGCATACACAGCTACACATGAGCGTGCGTGTGTGTGTGTGTGTGCGTGTGTGTGTGTGTGTGTGTGTGTGTGTGTGCGTGTGTGTGTGTGTGTGTGTGTGTGTGTATCATATGCATCTATATATATGGATGTATGTATAAATAATAATAATAATAGGAACTTCACCATTCAAACTGACAGAAAGATAGACGCAAATAGGCCAGACATCATACTGAAAGACTTCAGACAAAAATCATGCCTCCTCATTGATACGACTGTCCCAATAAATATAAACGTATCTGTCAAGACCTACCAAAAACTGAGCAAATATAAAGATCTTGAAATTGAAATTAGCAAAATGTGGAATCTGAAGACGAAAACAATACCTATTGTCATAGGTGCCCTGGGAATGACAGCGAAACGGGCTGATTACTACCTAGCTCAGATACCAGGAAACCCCAAATTGGCTGAAGTTCAAAAGATAGTGCTCATGGGAACTGCCCATATCCTACGTAAAATACTGTCTATGTGATCTCAAATTTTAAAGCAAACACGCAATTTTCTTATGGTTTCTTAAACATTCACTTGAACAAAACTGTACAAATCCAAATATATGGTACCCTAGGCATAACACCTACATGAACTTCTAACTTGTCTCTTGAGGTCTCTGGGTGAGACTTGGATCCAACTTGTACAAATGCAAAACAAAAGTCAAACAAACATAAAATAATAATAATAATAATAATAATAATAATAATAATAATAATAATAATAAAAATAATAATAATAATATAATTTGCAAAAACTTTGATTTGCCTTATGATAAAAACTGGTGGGAATACAAACCAGCTCCTGTGCTTGAAAATGGTCACATCTCACTCCTCTGGAACCTTACCATCAAACTGACAAAAAGAGAGATGCAAATAGGCCAGACATCATATTGAAAGTCTTCAGATAAAAATCATTCTGCCTCATAGATTTGACAATCCCAATCGATATAAACGTATCTGTTAAGACCTACCAAAAACTGAGCAAGTATAAAAATCTTGAAATAGAACATTGCAAAATCTGGAACCTGAAGACTAAAACAATACCTGTTGCCATAGTAGCTCGAGGAATCATAGCAAAAGGGGCTGATTGCTACCTAGCTCAGATTCCAGGAAAACCCAGAATGGCAGAAATTCAAAACATAGTGCTCATGGGAACTGCCCATATCCTACGTAAAATACTGTCTACGTAAACTCAAATTCTATAACAAACACATAATTTTCTTATGTTTTCTTAAACATTCTCTAGAACAATACTATGTACAAGACCAAATATATGACACCCGAGGTATAACACCAACATGAACTTCTAACTTGTTGTCTCTTGAGGTCTCTCGGTGTGACTTGGAGCCAACTTGAACAAATGCAAAGCAAAATCATACATAAAATAATAATAATAATAATAATAATAATAATAATAATAATAATAATAATAGCAATTACAACAACAACAACAACAACAACAACAACAATGATAATAATAATAATAATAATAATAATAATAATAATAATAATAATAATAATAATAATATTAATAATAATAATAATGATAATAAAGAGTATCAAACCTACAAAGACCCAAAAACTAAAGAAAAAATATAATGTGAAAACCATAGTTGACATTGATACCACCATAGAAACCATCAAGCAAAAGGTATGTGCTAAAGCTGCCCGTATAGCAAGGTATGAAAAGCGTGTTAGATTCTTCAGAGATAATTACATGTTCAAAAATAACCCCAAAAATTTCTACAGGAAGATAGGGAAAACACCAGTACCAATAAAGTCAGTCCCATCAAAAGGAGAAGTGCAAGAATTTTGGAATAAAATCTGGGCAGAAGATAAAACACACAATGAAGAGGCCCCTTGGATTGATAGAATATCTACAGGCCTAGACTCCTTAGAGGAGCAAAAGTGCGAGGGGGTCAAGGTAGAAGATATATGATCTGCTCTCAGGAGGTCAAGCAAATAGAAGGCTCCAGGAAAGGATAACATTCCTAACTTCTGGTTGAATGCCTTCCCAGAGAGCCATGAACTGCTAACAAACTTTACGACGATGTTTTGCAAAATCCTAGTTTGATGCCATCTTGGCTCGTTAATGGTTTAACATTCCTGCTTCCAAAAAATGAGGAAACAAATGAATCAAAAATTATCGACCCATAACCTGCTTAACAACAATGTATAAGACGCTAACATCTGTCCTAATCGAGTACACCTATAGTTTTTTAATAGAAAGTAGCATATTCCCTAATGAGCAAAAGGGATGTAAACGTGGATCTTATGGTTGTAAAGATCAGCTACTCATCAATAAGATGATCATAGAAGATTGTCACAAGCTACACAAAAACTTGTCAATAGCCTGGATAGACTATAAAAAGGCCTTTGATAGCCTACCACATAGCTGGATTAGGAAATGTCTGGAAATGTATAAAATAGCACCTACTCTGCGAAACATTTTATCTGTAAGTATGAGATCATGGAGAACCACACTGACGTTGAACAATGACAGTGAATTTCTAAATGCTGGAGATGTAAGAATTTCATGTGGCATTTTCCAGGGTGACTCACTATCACCACTCCTCTTCTGTCAAGCCCTAATACCACTCTCAAAATTGCTCAATGATGCACAGTATGGTTATAAAATATTTGGTAAAAATATAAATCATCTCATTTACATGGATGATTTAAAGCTCTTTGCAAAAAATGACCAACAACTCAAAGGCCTACAAGCGATTGTTAAACAATTCAGTGATGACATCAGGATGCAATTTGGCCTTGATAAATGTGCAAAAGCTACCTTTATCAAAGGAAAAATGACAAAAACATCTAATGTGAACCTTGACCAGCAAAATGTCATAAAAGAGTTAGAACCAGCGGAGAGCTACAAATACCTAGGGGTAATTGAAGGGGACAATATCAAGCATCCAGTGATGAGGGAAAGGATCAGAAGAGAATGTTATCGCAGGGTGAGAGCAATACTGAAGACAGAACTGAACGCGAGAAACAGGATCGAAGCGATCAATGCTCTAGCCATACCAGTCGTGACTTAAGTGTTTCAATATCGTTAACTGGTCAATTACTGAAATATGTAATGTTGACAGAAAAATAAGAAAACTGTTGACAATGCATAGAATGCACCACCCTAAGGCAGATATAGAACGTCTTTATCTGTCAAGAAAAGAGGGAGGCCGTGGACTTCTACAGCTGGCATTAACAATGAAGGTAGCCACAATTGTCCTAGACACCTATCTGAAAAACTCTGAGGACTGGCTGCTAAAACTTGTCTCAAAACATGAAAGCAAGAAAGCATCTTACTCAGTAACAAAACAGGCAAAGGAATATCTAAGTGAATTCCAATTGCAACAAATTCAAGAATTAGACGAACTAGAAACACCTGCAGAAAAAGCTAAGCGCTTGAAAACCCGTGCTAAAATTGCTGCCTTAGATATTATGACTGAAAAATGGCATGGAAAACCTCTCAATGGCAAATACCCAAAGAGAGCGAATAATGCAGATATTGACAAAGCCCTTACCCATCAATGGCTAATGGCCTCTGGCTTGAAATCGGAAACAGAGGGGTTTATCATGGCAGCTCAAGATCAATGCCTACCTACAAAGAACTACCAGGCCAACATATTAAAGAACGGCAGCTGCCCATTATGTCGTATGTGCTAACAACAAAATGATACCATCGATCATGTTGTCTCCATGTGCAGTCTGCTTGCGCCTACAGAGTATCTCAACAGGCATGATAGAGCTGCACAATATATTCACTGGGTAATATGCAAAAACCTGGACTTGCCCCATGATAAAAACTGGTGGGAACACAAACCACCCCCAGTACTTGAAAATGATCACAAGATAGACGCAAATAAGCCAGACATCATACTGAAAGACTTCAGACAAAAATCATGCCTCCTCATTGATATGACTGTCCCAATCGATATAAACATATCTGTCAAGACCTACCAAAAACTAGCAAATATAAAGATCCTGAAATAGAAATTAGCAAAATGTGGAATCTGAAGACGAAAACAGTACCTATTGTCATAGGTGCCCTGGGAATGACAGCGAAACGGGCTGATTACTACCTAGCTCAGATACCAGGAAACCCCAAAATAGCTGAAGTTCAAAAGATAGTCCTCATGGGAACTGCCCATATCCTACGTAAAATACTGTCTATGTGATCTCAAATTTTAAAACAAACACATAATTTTCTTATGGTTTCTTAAACATTCACTAGAACAAAACTGTACAAATCCAAATATATGGTACCCTAGGCATAACATCTGTTGTCTCTTGAGGTCTCTGGGTGAGACTTGGATCCGACTTGTACAAATGCAAAACAATTCTTATAATAATAATAATAATAATAATAATAATAATAATAATAATAATAATAATAATAATAATAATAATAATAATCGTTTCTACTATAGGAACAAGATCTGAAATTTGTGGGAAGGGATAAGTCGATTACATTGACCCCAGCGTTACTTAATTTATACTTATACTTACTTTATTGACCTCAAAAGGACGAAAGGCAAGGTCGACCTCAGATCATGCAGATTGACAAAATACCGCTATGCATTTCGCCTGACGTGCTAACAGTTCTGTCATCTCACCCAATTACTACTAATAATAATTATACTCCTTTCCATTAAAGGCCCTGAAATTTCGAGCGAGAAAATTAGTGGATTACATCGACCGTAGTCTTTCATTGGTAATCAATTTATCGACCCCGAAAGTATAAAAGGCAAAATCAACCACGGCGGAATTTCAACTCTGAACGTAACGGCGGAAGAAATACAGATAAGCATTTCATAAAATGTTCTCAAGAATTAGCCAAAGCGAATAATGACAAACTTTTACTACAAAATATTGTTCAACACACCTCTGCAAATGCAATGTACAAAAGCAATTCGCTTTAAATACAACGAACAACCTGCCATCAGTCTCAAATGGGGCTCATGGTAAGCAAAGGGTTAACATTACTTTTCTGCTCGAGGCACAAGGCCCGGAATTTTGGGGGAGGGTGACAGTCGATTAGATCGACTGCAGTATGCAACTGGTATTTAATTTATCGACCCCGAATGGATAAAAGGCAAAAGTCGACCTTGGCAGAATTTGAACTCAGAACGTAAAGACAGACGAAATACCGCGAAGCTTTTTGTCCAGCGTGCTAACATTTCTTCCAGCTCGCCGCCTTTGTAAAGAATATTTTTTTCTACTCTAAGCACAAGGCCCGAAATTTTTGGGGAGTGGCGGGAAGTGTGGGGCAGTCGATTAGATCGAGCCCCAGTACCCAACTGGCAATCAATTTATCGACCCCGAAAGTATGAAAGGCAAAAGTCGACATCGGCAGAATTTGAACTCAGAACGTAAAGACAGACGAAATACCTACCGCTAAAATACCCAGTTATCGACTCTTATATGAATGTTCACTTATCGAGTGTAATGAGACAGCTGAAATAAGATGCACATTAAGTATGGGGTTGATATAATCATCATGTATACAGTAATCCCTCGCCATATCACGGTTCACGTATCACGGTTTATTTTTAAAGCTTACGTCGATTCCTCCGTGGTGTTGTTTTGCATTTATAATAAAATGAATATATACAAATTATAAGAGTAATGAAAAAAATGTACAGTACAGCACTGTTTCTACTTCGCAGATTTTCACCTACTGCGGGGTGTTTTGAAGATAGCACCCGCGACCGTCGATGTAATACTGTACAGATTTCAATGCAGTGCTCCAGTATGGTTGCAGACAAATATTCAAAACCACGGAAAGATTTTTTTTTAAATGAAAGAATATCATTCTTCAGATTAGCTGTATTTTTTGCAAGCCACATCCCTAAAGAACAGAAAATTTTAACCAAAATTATCCAAAAATTTCCGTATCATCCTCTTTTCTACGTTTTCAAATTTCTTAAATTGTGAAAAAAAAAACAAACAAATCTTAACAAAGAAATATAATAGAATGCTAATTATTTTTCTCTCTGTAGAAAAATTGATGAGGATTTTTTCTTTCACTTTTCTGTTTGTTTTTCTTTTGTATTTTTTCCTCTAATATCAAGCACTTGTTTGTACTCTATCAAATATTTCAATTTCGGCTTCAAAACTGCTAATGCATACATACATTCATACATACATACATACATATATATATATATATATATATATATATATATATATATATATATATATATATATATGCTTATATGTATACACACACATGTATAAATATATTTATACATATACACAGACAGAGACAGAAAGAACTTGACAGAGAATGAGAGAAAAAGAGAGTGATTGAGCCTGGGAATGAGAGTGGGTATGATAAATTTCTTGGGGGTGAAAATCGTTAGACGCACAGACAAATAATTAAGATTATTGCTTTTACAGAAAAGTTATTTTAATGAAGCCAGAAAAGTAAGCGGAATAAAGGCAAAGAAAATACACGGAAGAGTAAAAACTGTCACTTGGTGATTTGTATTTTTTTCATTACAATAGGTTTGCCAGCTTATTGTAGGGCATCTATCTATCTATCTATCTATATATCTATTTATCTATTCATACATGTATATATGTGTGAATGTGCATATATATCTATATTTATGCCTGTTTACACACACACATACACACACACACACACACACACACACACACACACACACACACACACACACACACACACACACACACATATATATATATATATATATATATATATATATATATATGTATGTATATACATATCTAGCTGTGCGTGTGTATGTGTGTGTTTGTGCATTTGTGTATGTGTATTCTGTAGAAAATTCATTGCTAGCGGCTGATCAAGTTTCTGTCTGCAGAACTAATAAATCTCTCTGACAGAAAATTAACATGGTGTTGCTAATGATGTTGATGATAAAACCGGAGGTGATGTCTATTGTAGTAATAATGACGATAATAACAACAACGATGATCAAGAGAATAATAAGAACTATGTTCATATTGATATGTCTTAACAATGATTATCGTTCTTTATACTATAGACACAAGACCTACAATTTTGAGTGAAGAGTTTGGTCGAGTACATCAACTGTATACTTCAACTAGGACTTGTCATCGTTTTCCGAAAGAATGAAAGGCGAAATTGACTTCGAATTCCTATCGTAAAGACAGACGAAATACTGTTTTGCCTTTTGTGCAGCGTGGCAACAACTTTGTTAGCATGCCGATTTAATAATAATAATAACAATAATACTTTCTTCTAAAGGCATAAGCCCTGAAAGTTTGGGGGAGAAGACTTGTCGATTACATCGAGTCGTTTGTTTCACTGGTACTTGATTTATCGATTCCAAAAGATAAAGTTGACTCTGGTGGAATTTGAACTTAGAACGTAAAGACAGACGAAACGCCGCTAAGCATTCTGCCCGGTATGTTAACGATTCTTCCAGCTCACCGTTCTGATAGTAACAGTAATAATAATGATTTCATTTATTCTCTACAAGGGCGAATGATGAAGGAGACAATACAAAGACAGGCATAAAGTGTGGGAGTTTACATACAATGAAATGACACAAAATGATAACAAAAAGAAATATACAGGGTATACACTGAAAAAGATGATACATATGCATAAGATACAAAGGTAAAAAAAGAAGGGGCGGGGAGGATGATAGAGATATGGCTCTCCTAATACAGTAAGCCCTCTAGGGATAATCGAGGAACCCCCACTGTCTGAAATTTCCCTGAAACCCCAGGAGCAAGTGCCCTCTCCATTTCTTTCCCTGCGACTCACAGGTCTATATTTAGAAAGGTACCATCCACTCTTGCAATTTTTGCAACTTTCATCCACCCTTCAATAAACTCACTCGAGGACAGCACTTCCCTCTCCACTCTCAATTTCCTTTTCATGTGAAACTTGAAGAAGTCAAGGAGACCTCTACCAAAGGGGAATGTATCTGTTCTCATGTCTTTCAGCCTTGTCCACCAAACAACCACATTCGCCACAGCCACCAGACAAAGGAAAGCTGTGTTGCCTGTCCGATTAAAGGAAGGCGGTGGTGCGACCATCACTACAGACTCGGCGGCCGACAGACAGATACATCCCGCACGTGACAGCAGCTGTTCGACATAACTCCACAAGTCAGTAATGCTCGACACTGGACGAGCGCGTGAAGAACCGTTTCGTCACTCTGCGCGCATCTCGGACAAGCCCATCTGACAGCACATCCGTGCCTGTAGAGTTTGTCTATAACCAGTAGCGCCTTCTGGTAGCACTACCACGCCAAATGGTTTCCAAGTTTGAAACACAAGCAGCAACTTTTGGGAGGGAATGAGTCGATTATGTCGACCTCAGTCTTTAACTCGTACTTATTTTATCGACCCCGAAACGGAGAAAGGCAAATGATAATAATAATAATAATACTAATAATAATAATATTAAAAATAATAATAATAATAATAATCCTTTCTACTGGAAGCACAAGGCCTCAAATTTAGGGGAAGAGATTAAGTCGATTACATCGACCCCAATGCGTAACTGGTACTTATTTAATCGACCCTGATAGGATGAAAGGCAACGTCGACCTGGGCGGAATTTGAACTCAGAACATAGCGATAGACAAAATACCGCTGAGAATTTCGCCCGGCTTGCTAACAATTCTGCCAGTTCGCCGCCTGAATATTATTATTATTAGTATTATTATTATTATTATTATTATTAGTAGTAGTAGTAGTAGTACTAGTAGTAGTTTCAAATTTTTTCACATGGGCAACAATTCTGTGGGAGGAGATGAGTCGATTCCATCGATACTACTGTTTAACTGGTAATTGATTTATCGACCCTGAAAGGATGAAAGGTAAAGACGCATCACGTGGCAGTACGACATAATTAAACGTCACCCGTCAGCAGACTGATGCCTGAAGGTTGCATCAAGTGGCTTCTAGCGGTGCAAGCTCGATTTACAACTGGCTTGTCCCATAGAGAACGTTTGCGATTACTACTGGGTACCCGGCTCGTATATGATATAATTTTCTTTTCTTGGGGTGGAGTCAAACTTTGATATTGTAATGAAGAGTGGTACTATCCTTTTTTACAATCTATGCCTTACTGAGCAAAACTAAATTAACTCTCTAAGATTCAGATTTACTAGAGACACAATGTCAATGGTGCATATGCTCCATCAAAATTAATCATATTTTCATTTCATTATTTCAATATTTTAAAACAATATGCTGTGATAAAATAATACTATGTTATTATTTAGAAATTCTTAAATAGTGGAATGTTACCAGATGAAATTTGCATTCATTTGTAGTCACTATTGCTCACAATTCTCTAGAGAGAGCGTAATGAAATTGCTCTTGGAAAGATGTAGTTTGCAATGCTAATATGAGAAACGCGCTTACGAAAAAATTTTATGGCCATCGGAGACATACATACATAAATATATACATACATACGCATATATACATACATACATACATATATATATATATATATATATATATATATATATATATATATATATATATATATATATATATATATATATATATATATATATATATATATATATATATACGCGCGCGCACACACACATATGTATATGGTCACACAAACACACATTTATAAAAATATTGCTGTCCTTACTCTACGTATCTCTACCACCTTTTCGAAACACACACACACACACACGCACACACACACACACACGCACACACACACACATAAAAACACACACACACGCACACAACCACACACACACACACACACTCACATATATATATATATATATATATATATATATATATATATATATATATATGACGGACATTTCCGTCGAAGGAGAGGAATACGAATTCAGCTTTTGCCGAACACCCTGCACAGATGCTTTGTTTATAATGATCAAATGCTCGTGCTATACATTAGTTTAATCTCTCCATCAAATCGGCCTTGACTGAACAGATTCAATCTGGACCTTGCGTCTGGTGTCGAACTAATCTGAGTAGCGTGAGATGAAGTATTTTGTTCAAGAACACAACGCACCACCCAGTCCAAGAATTGATATCACCATCGCCAGATCGTGAGAGTTGCATCCTAACCACCGAGACATGCTCACTATATATATATATATATATATATATATATGTATATATATATATCGTCAATGTATCATATATCTGAAAAAGAAGTACACATCAATGAAGTACAAAAATTAATAAAATAAATATCTGTTCTTAGAGTGACCAATTGCTTTGCATCCACGAAGGCTGTAGCCTCGCGGATGACTCTAGTCCGAAACAAATTTAACGCTTCAGCTCTGGAAGCCAGAAATTTGTTACGGTCATCGGTCATTTCGTCATCAAAAAATAAATAGTCAGGCGTTATTGAGGAAGTGTTTTCTCCTGTTGACCACCAGTTATTTGTAGACCGGGAGGGTGGAAAAAGTGATTTATCTTTTGTGCTGCTTTTGGATCGTATGCAGTAGGTAGCGCTCAAAAGTGTTGCATGGTGTCACTTGTTCTAACAAGTGTTTTACTTGTTTCAATCTTTGGCATGCAGCCATTCTGGAGCACCGTAATGAAAGGTTTTAATCGACCGAATCGATCTCTTTACTCTATTTTAAAACTAGGTTCTTATTCCCTCACATCTCCGTTGCTTAACGGTTAATTTTCGGGGACACAAACAAAAACCTTCCGTGGCCAAGAGGTAATGAGGAACAACCACAATGAAGCACACACGCATATGAACGCATTCTTTCGGTTTCTGTTTAACATATCCACTCGCCAGGCTTTGGTGGTCTCGGGTACTTTGGTGGAAAATAACTGTCGAAGGTGCCACGCACTGGAC
>NC_142939.1:42981295-42998795 GCF_046866305.1 Octopus bimaculoides
TCGGTGGTGGAAAGTGAGTTGTTTTAGTTGAAGATCCAAGGAGAAGATGGGGGAATGCAATTCATAGAATGAAGATAGCGATGGCTATAAAGGGGTATGTGCTGGGTAGGAGGAAATTAGCAAAGGTATTTTATGTTACTAGTGTGATCAAGTTGTAACTTAAGGTTAATTATAATTAAGGTTAATCGTAATTAGGAGATCACATAGATTTCGCAAAATGGGAAAATACTGCGTAATATCTGTATTTACACGAAAGGATTACGACTCAGAATTTATTAAGTAATAAGGAGTTGTGGTTGCGAAGGGTGGTGAGATATTCTCTTAACACCGGCAAACACCGAGGTTGGAGTAGTAAGATGGATTAGGATAGGGTACTGGGAACATTTGGGGATTTGAGATTGTGTATATAAATTGATAAAGTAGTAGATAATTTAGAAGTTGGATTGGAGAAAGAGTTCATATGCACTCCGTAGCGTTGTTTGAATTCAACTGTGCTGCTGGTTGATTTCAGGATATTTGTAGACTACATTTTTCATAGACAGAAGCCTTCAAGAATGAATCATTAGGATAGCCGACAGTTGCAGGTTTTTCTGCCTGTAGTGGGGTGGAAATGACTCATTGGAAAGTTAAGTTCATATGGTTAGTTAGCAGGAGAAGACTGGGAGGCATTATAAATAGCAGTGTTAGATTGAGAGAAGATATGGTTGCTGGTATATGTGGTTATATGAGTTGTATTATGAGAAGTAGCATTGAAATTGGTATTATTGTGTCCAGTGGGCTTTCTAAGGGATCTATTTGTTTGCAACTAGGTAGTTTGGGGTGGGATTTAATGGGCTGAACTGTCGGGTCCATGTGCAAACTATAGAGCTAATGTCTATTAGAGGAGAAAATTATAGATCCTCAATTAGGCGTGGTGGAGTAGGATATTTTAATGGATTATTTATTGAAGATAGGGGGATTTTTATGTGAATCTATTGTATTACGTTCGTATCACTTGTGTCTCTCTAACTTGAGTAACATTTAGAAAAGTATCCAGTAGAGGCAAACTGCAGTTTCGAACTCGTTTTGTGTATATTTGAAAATGTACTGAATTTATGTTTCAACTCAATAAAGTCGTCCTTTCAAAAATTATTCTAACTAAATACCATGAAATTTTAACTAATTTCAAAAAACAACAAAATATGTTACTGTTTTGTCACAAATTAAGCTGGTGCCGTAGTGTAATCGTTAGCACAGTGGCATTTAGTTTGTGTTTACATTCTGAGTTCAAATCGGCTGAGGTCGACTTTACATTTCATCCACTTGAGGTCGATGAAATAAATACCAGTTAAGAACTAGGGTCTATACGAACGACTAAGTCGTTATGCCAAGGTTTGAAATCATTATTATGTTACAACTTAAGTGAGAGAGATGGCAGAATTATTAGCACGCCAGACAAAAATTCTTAGTGTCGTCTCGTCCATGTTTAGCCATTGTGGGCTTTAACTTTCATCAATGCATGATCTACAGAATAAGTAACAGTCAAGGACAGGGATCTATGAAATCAACTTACTTAAAACATAGCTGACCCTTATATATATTATATACATTGGCGGATATTTGTCCTCATCTTGCTTGTTGTAAACACACCGTTTCTGCTGAAATACCCTCCATCCTTCATCAGGTGTCTTGGGGGAAATTTCGAACCACTACGCCATATGCCTACGGGCATATGGCGTATTGGTTAAGCGTGCGGGCTACTAACCCGAAGATTCCGAGTTCGATTCCAAGCTGTGACTTGAATAATAATAATAATAATAATAATAATAATAATAATAATAATAATAATAATAATAATAATAATAATAATACTAGTAATAATACTAACATCCAAAAATACCTTAGGAATGAGAACCCAGGTTCGAAATTTTCCCACGAAACGTTGTGTTAACAACAAACAAGATGAGGACAAATATCTGTCAAATATAAATAAATTTAATAATGCACATAATTCCTCAGCTCTTAAATATAGAACTATAGCTGGCCCTTTACCGTTATTTGAAACTTTTATTTTCTTACATATCACCGTCTTTTTTTAATTTTAGATAAGGTTAATATTTTTGTGTCCCAGTAGTAGGTCATATTGTATGCACCTTATATTAAATCATTGATTTTGGGCGGCAATTTGTTACTGTTAATTACTCTATTAATACGAACACTATCCAATCATTAGCGCCTACTGTGCTGTCACTGTTTCCATCAATAACAACCAAGCAACTGCAGATATCTAACCGAATGTTATAGTATCTGCTATTTATGTTTCACTACACAAACTTCGCAATTCGAGTATTTCACCATGAATGATCTTAAAATGTATACATATTTTGCCGTAGTTATTACACACACACACACACACACACACACATATATATATAGGTTATGAGAGGTAATGGCGTTAATAAGACCCAAAGTTGTCACCTAATGGGGAGTAAGTGCTATGGACAGACTCCAAGTTAAGCTCCAGGTTCGGTGATTATGCGAATGAGGAGTCCAACGTAGGTCATATATCAACATGTGTATACATAAAAAAAATTCAGAATGAGATAAAAATCCAAGGCTGTGAAAGATTTTAGAACATAAATATATTCTACAGCTGTTTCCGGGATATTTTATATATCCCTTCGTCGGAGAAGGTGTATGAAAATGGTTAAACAATAGTTACTTTAGATAAGATATGAGATAGAAAGTGATGGTCTCCGATGAAGGGATATATAAAATATCCCGGAAACAACTGTAAGACCTTCTATCTATAAATGTTCTAAAACCTTTCAGAGCCTTGGATTTTTATCTCATTCTAATTTTTTTTTAAATATTTATAAATATATAAACTGTGAAAATAATAAGGGTAGAACATTTAGAGAAATTTTCCTACCGGTGGCCAGTATGCGTAATTAAGTCAATAGACAACATAAATTTCATATAGAATAGTGTACAAATAATTTTACCTATTTAAACACAAAAGAGGTGACTTTTAATAGGACACCTTAACGTGCTAAAAAGGGCGGTTAAAGTCTGAGTATAAATACGTAAATTATTTGTACATTATTATTATTATTATTATTATTATATATATATATATATATATATATATATATATATATATATATATATATGTATATATATATATGCCATCACTCCATACGAAATATTTGATGTCACTTCTGTAATAGCTTTAACGTATGGGATAAATATTATTTAATATTCAGAAAATGAAAGGATGGGGGGGGGGGGGGCTCTTGTTTTTTCTCAACTGTTTGTTTTAAAAAAACTTGCTTTCATTTTCCACGTTTGCAACAATGTCTTCCATTGATTACACATTCGGTTTCTTATTTCTGAGTTGATATTCAAAATTAATGGTAGGTATGTATAAGTATCATGGGAATGAAACCTCGAACAATACCATAGTCCGCAACGAGTCAGATTTTTCTTCAAGAAGACCTGAGACTAAGAAAACTGGGAAAACCGATAAAGAACTGTATAGGAGAACTGCCACTCGATGTGCGAACATATGTCATATTGGATACCCTGACTCATAGATATGGCTCATATATAAAATACAAATATTGAATGTTTTGATATCTAGCTGTCGAGCTAAGACCAGAGAAATACTTCATTATTTTGATGCATTTCCGTTTCTATTAATCATTAACTGTCTTTAAATCCACCTGTTTCAGTGCTTTATATTCAGTTCTGCTGTTAGTATGCCTTTTATTCGTGTGAATTTCAAAGAGATATGCTGTTTGTCTTGAAATTTGCTTATTTTCTTGAGTTTTATGTCTCTTCACTTTGGGCGATCAAAACGTTATTATCTTTATGTGAGCCATTCAAGTGTCATGCTGCTTCTTTCAGTAAATCATTAAATATATTTTCAATAACGCTTCAGATATTTTAGACAAAGACAAATCAAGGATTGGTTCTTTTGTGTTTGCTTTCCATCAACATGTGTGCTAAGATATTCAGGTTATTTATTGGTTCATTTACGTTTATAACTATTTATCTGAAGTTGCGCTTGTCCATGTTAACATTGTCGCCTATGGCGATCTATCGCTATACGAATCTTGTCTTTTCAAATTCCCGTTTTATCTACATCGTTATTGTATCATTTATATCAATTGTTTGCCTTCTCTAAAAATCGTTTGTATGTTTGTTTTTTTCCTTTTTATTTATTCAAAGACATATTTCTTGTGATTTACCATTGATATTATAAATTGAGACACTCGAATTTCCAGTTCATTTTGGTTATTTTCTATTTCTCTTGGCATTTAACAACAGATTCCATCTGGATTTCTCCCTTCCCAGAAATCTGATCAGAGAAATCCTGCCGTGACCATCCCATCTTCATTTCAAGCCTTTCTATCGAGGAAAGTTATTCAATGTATGATTTGAAGATGGTTTGATACTATCACTTGCTTGTGACTGTCTCTCATATGCATCTTAGAGAAGACATTCCTTTATGAAAAGGCATCGTATTTTAATAATTTTTAAACACCAGTGATATAGTATTGTCATATTTATGTTGAATACATTTAGATAATCTTCCTCATAGATATTATTGAAGTCATTTGTGTTCATATTTTGTTTTGTGGAATTCTATTTACGGATATTATGTGTGTATGTTTAGATTTGGTTTTATCGTTGGTCGTTGCTTCATTTTGTTTGGCTCTTAATGGTAAGCACACAATTTGAGACGTTAACTTGAACGTTTGTAAATATAGAAATTTTTGCTACTTGTATTCGTTTTCCCTAAATCAGTGAGACTTTAAAATGGCGAGCTGGCGGAATTCTTAATGGTATTGTTCGTTGGTCTTTACGTTCTGAGTTCAAACGCTATCGAGGTTGAATTTGCCTTTCACGTTTTCGAGATCGATACAAGTTCCCGCTGAGTGCTGGAGTCAATGTAATGGACATCCAACCCCTCTTCCGAAATGCTGGGCTTATGCCAAAATTTAAAGCCAATATTATTGTGAATTTAAGATGGTGAGCTGGCAGATTGGTTAGCGTGTTGAACGAAATGTGTAGAGGCGTTTGTGCTGCGCAGTGGCTGCCACGCAGTGGGGCTGAACCCAATTGGGAAGCAAATAACTTACCACAGAGTCACGACTGTCCGTATACCGTATTCATTTCATTATCTCAGCTTTATACAGACTAAGAAATTCCTTGACCATTACAATCTGTATTTACTTTTAAACTACATATAAAATTATCTGTTATACTTGCGAAATAGATTTTAAAAAGTTAACACGGGTAGCATCTTCCACCCATTCAATTATCACTTAACAAAGAAACTCACTATAATTCATTTTATAATAAATTAGTAAACTGTTTTATATACAGAATCCTTGTCTGCCCTCTCCATTCCTTGTATCGTCTCACGTACGTTATAACCTTATTGTAACGGATTACATAAATGTACAAGAAAACAATTATATCATTACGTAACATATTTTAGGATATTTCTCTTATCTCTCTCTCTCTAACACAGTATATTATATAGTTACCAAGAGAAAGCATCTCATAAAGTTTTTGTTGGATATAATACTACTTTTGCTGCCGGTATTAATTAATTATATATACATATATATAGATTAATTATATATAATTATATATATATATATATATATATATATATATATATATATATATATATATATATATATATATATATATATGCGAGGGATACTCAAAAAGTATCTGGAAACGTTCTCTGTGGTACAAGTCCGTTCTAGGTCAGGCTTCCGCCACTAGAATCCACTTGAATGCGACCCTGAGAAATCAGTCTGCCGACTGGCGTCGTTCGGTCGGGTGCTGCTGCTGCGTAGTGCATTTTTCTTTTGCAGTAATTATCCGCTGTTCGTCGATTTTTGCGATGATTGAAAAAACGCACAGCGTGCTTCCGTGAAAGTCTGTTTTCTGTTGGACAAAACGGCGGCCGAAACAGTTGACATTCTTCAAACAGCTTACAAGAACGCTGCCATGTGCAAAACACAAGCTTACGAGTGGTTTCCAGGCTTTAGGAATGGTCACTTATCGCCTGAAGACCAACCACGTTGAGGGTGACCGTCGACCTAAACGAGTGTAAATATCATGAAAATTCATGATCTTGGGGGACCATCGACGAACTTGATATGACTGGTATGTCTCGGTGCTCCTCCCAACGAATTTTGACCCACGAATTGCGAATGAAAGGAGTTGTAGCAAAAGAAAAATTTAATCCTGACCTCTTTTGGAAGATCATCACTGGTGACAAAAGGTAGCGTTACAGCTACGACCAGGAAATGAAGCAGCAATCTAGTCAATGCAAGCATTCAATGTCGCCACGCCCCACAAAAGTGCGTCAAGTGAAGTCCAATGTCAGGACGATGCTGATTTGTTTCATCGATGCGAAAGGAATTTTCTACACAGTATTTGTCCCACCTGGTCAAACTGTTAACCAGACTTTTTACCTGGCAGTTCTGAAGTGTTTGTGAGACACAGTGGGATGGAAACGCCCTGACCTGTGGCAGAGTGGAGACTCATCGTTTCATCTTGACATTTACCACTGCACACAACCTTGAGTGTGAGATAGTTTTTGATCAAAAATGGCATCATACCGTTTACCCACCCTCCCTATTCACCCGATCTGCGTCCCTGCAACATTTTTTGTTCCCTCCAAATGAAAAAAAAGTCCTTAAAGGAAAACGTTTTGTAGTTTGGAAAAATTAAAGAAATAATCGACGGAAGCATCACTTCGCAAGTGTTCCAGGACTGCTTCGAACACTGGAAAAGGTATCTGGCCCGATGCGTTCCTTCAAATGGAGAATACTTTGAAGGCGATAAAAAGCTAAACATGCAAAACTAAGTGAATAAAATTTGCAACATTCCGTTTCTTTTGGGTACCCCTTCGTGTGTATATATCTATATATCTATATATCTGTAAAAATATGTGACACTTATTCAGTAGCCATGATAAAACTCAGAGTTTCGGATTCCACAGGAATTTTCAATTGGCCGGATAACTGAAGAGATGTTGGCGTGGGCTCCCACCCTGGCATCCGAAACTCGGAGTTTTATCATGGTTACTGAATAAGTGTCACATATTTTTACAGATAAATTCCTCTATTTGCATAATATTGAGGTCTCTTTCTTTTGTTGTCCTTCCTGTCATATATATATACATATATATATATATATATATATATATATATATATATATATATATATATATATATATATATGTATAATTAGAAAATGGAGAAAAACAAATTAAACCAGCACATCGACTGGACAACCTTTTAAAGCTTGTTTATTGACACAATGTAAGACAAAACACAGCTAACAGCTGTTTCTAATCAGATTACCAGATTGCAATCTATACAAAAATGCGACAATAAAATTCTTCATCTTCATAGGGTATTCGGAGTGAGGCAACTGAGAGTGAAAAACAATAGCATATAATATAAACAAAAATAAGAAGGAATCGGAAAGAAAACATGGCTTAAACAGATAGTCTAGAAGCCCCAATATGTTAAGTGTGCCTAATTATTTACCATCCGGGCTCAAAAAGCGCAGAAGAGAGAGTGAGATATTAAAGCACTAGGAAATACTACACGTTATTAACGGGAGGGTGCAGTTGGGAGGGGGGTCAGGGTGTTAAAAAAAAGAAGATTCTAGCATAATTACGAAAGATCAAACCTATGTTAACGGAGTAAACCTAGGTAAAGGTAAACAATTGTGGAGGTGCAATGGCTCAGTGGTTAGAGCAGCGGACTCGCGGTCGGACAAAGCTGCTATGTAGAAGCGCGTTTTTGGTTTCATAAAAGGTATGATTTTCTGTATGCATATCGTTTAACATTTACTTCTTTCAATCATTGGACTGCAACCATGCTGAGGGACCCACATAGTTTGATGGAACAAAGCAGCCCTCGGTACTTGTTATTTTTGAAGTCTGATGATTGCTCTATCGGTCACTTGCAGAATTCCTTAGTTACGGAGATGTATACCAACCAAATCAGGCTGTTAAGTGGTTAAGGAGAATGAACACTATCACACACAAACACACACACACACACAGACAGGCACACACACACACTCACACACACATACACACACGCACACATATACTCACACGCATATACACACACGTACACGCACATTCTCACACGTACATATACATACACACACACGCACACACTTACTCATACATACACTTACACACATACACACACACACAAATACACACACACACACACACGCACACACACACATATATACACACACAAATATATTTATTCACCAGAAGAGAGAAATCACATGACTCAACATACTGGAAGAGTATACTTTAATACATTCTAATCGAAATGCTCTGAGTTCAAATACAATAATCCCTCGACTATCGCAGGTGTTTACGTTCCAAAACCCACCGTGATAGGTGAAAATCTGCGATGTGGAAACTGTTCTGTATATTTTTTTTCTGACTTTTATAATTTATATATATTTATTTTATTGTAAATGCAAAGCAACACCACGGAGGTTTCGACGTAAGCTTAAATAATAAACCGCGATAGGTGAACCGCGATATGGCGAGGGATTACTGTAATCAGGGTTTCTAATCTTCAGCTTCAATTCCGAGTTTATTACCAGAAACTGAGAATTTGATTCAAAATAGTAATTATCTCTTCCAAAGTACTAAATTGTGTTAGAGCCTTCATTCCGTGTGGTTAAGCATATTTAAGGCAAATTCGATCCCCCATGAATCTTTTTATGGTGCAAAAAGCAAAAAAATTATATATATATATTGGTTTCGAAAGTTTTATTGATATGCATATGCGTTTTAATATGCATGGGTGAATTATGTCGTCGAGCTGTCGTGGTAGTGAGCACGCTGGGAAAATACTTAGAGGCATTTCGGCCAAATTCCGCCGAGGTTGACTTGGCGTTTTATCCTTTCGAGATCGATAAAGTAAGTACCAGTTAAATACCGAGGTCGATGTGATCGGCTTACCCCCTCCCCTAATATTGCTGCTCTTGTGCTACAATTTGAAACCAATGTCTGCGCATGTCTGTGCATGTCTGTGCACGTACACATGTTCTTTTATTCGTTCATTCTTTTACTTGTATCAGTCATTTGACGACCGTGGCCATGATGGAGCTCCGCCATTAGTCGCAGAAATCGACACCAGGACTTATTGCTTGTAAGCCTACTAATTAGTCAATCGTACTCTTTTGCCGAACCGCTACGTTTCGGGGATGCAAACACACCAACATCGGTTGTCAAGTGATGATGGGGGACAAACACATACACAATTATACACACATATATATATATATATATATGTGTGTGTGTGTGTGTGTGTGTGTGTGTGTGTGTGTGTGTGTGTGTGTGTGTATGTATATGTGTATATATATATACATATATACACACACACATATATATATATACGACACGCTACTTTCAGTTTCCATATACCAACTCCACTCACATGGCTTTGGTCGGCACGAGCCTATTGTAAAGACAAAAATGAAGAGTATTATTTGAAATTATTATTTGCGAACAGTGCTTAAACAGTAGCGTCGTTTCATGACTTCAGTCGTAATGAGGTTTATGGCGTGTGAAATTATATTATCACGAGAACTGGAAAAGAAAATCAAATGTTTGAGCTTGAAGCAACTGTTTACGCAAGTGTCCATCACAAAGGCTTTCAAACAGAAGGACATAAAGATAAGCTTTCTCTTCAAATTTTCCTTTCATATTTCATAAACATTCAGCCAGTGGATATTCTTAAACAAAACCATTCTCGATTTACCTTGCTCAGCTCCAGGTTACACGCAGAAGACATTCACCAAGATTGCTACATTGTGGGACTGAACATAGAACCATATCGTCGGGAACCAAATTGTTGACTGCGCAGCTACGTCTCCGACTATGATTGTTTAATTTTCAGTTGTAAAAAATAATTTAGGGAATTAATTCGACAGTAATTGCAGAAGAATATACATTGCAAATTATAATAAATTATTCTTTGTAAATGTGGACATATCGTAAGAAATGTCATGCAGAAACTTATGAGGGCTTGTGAGGGAAATAATACTTGGTCTCAAGAATTAGCATGTAATATATTTCCCTAAATAATTAGTCTATTATCCTTTTCTTCATGTATGAAGAAACTTAGTCTATGGTTCGCTAATGCTTCGCTGTGTTTGGTCTATAGTAGAATATGCCGGCTTCTAAGAATCTTCTTTTTCAAATTTTGTCTTGATTTTAAATTTGAAGGCAACAAACAAACGAATGATATATTTATTCTTCGGCTTCCGTTGTGTCGTTCTGGTGCCCATGGCTTGTTAAATTATATGAATTCCTGTATATTAATTCGGAATAATTTTACAAAATAGTACATTCACCCACATCCGCACGGACGTGCACATAGATATACACACATATTTCATATTATATGTCCGACGAGTTAAGCACGAGTTTCTTAATGGTAATGTCACCTTCATGTATTCAAGGTATCTGGCTGAGTATGCCTTGTTGAGCAATTATTACATCAGATGTTCTGCTAGCAAGGAGGAAACATATGCAGCCTGGATTTTACCTGCTCCACGCACTCAATTTGGATATACATACACATATTTATTAACATAATTTGAACTACTTAGGAAATCGTTTCTGTGAGTGTACAAATTATTTATACGGTAGATGTTTCTTGCAGTGTTTCATTTCACTATGTCTAAGTATACCTGTATTTTCATCAATGAAAGATTACACGTTTCCTGTGCAGACAGCTAGTAGTGACTTACAGAAATTTTAAGTGTATAAAAGCAACGTAACAACTAAATTGGGGTATTTAATTAGCTTAACAATACAGCCGTTGCTGTAGAAAATCAATCATGTAATCACTTAATAAGGCACAATTTTATACAATTTTTGTTAGAATAATTTAAAGTACACATTAAAACTTTATTAGGAAAAAAAAATGTAACATCCTCATGGAAAGGAAACAGATGAGATACATCATATATTTATCGTTCTATGGTCAGATAAAATGAAAGATCTGACTAGCATCATGTCTTGTTATCATTTCATTATAAACAAAATTATTCCCAGTGTGTGAATAGTAAGGCATAGCTGAGGTGACCACTTATTATTTATCACAGTACAGACGCGACAAATCGGACTTCATTATTTTGATTATCTTATTGTGAACAGCGTCCACCTAAGAAGAAGATTTCGAATATGAGTTTGCATAGCCATCATATAGTTCCCCCTCATAATTGGAAATTCTGTGTGACATGGTGCGCTTGCAAGTACACAACAAATAGATGCATCATAATAAAGCAATATTGTGCATACAATGTGTAACATTTAGCAATTACCAGCTGATGCTGATGTGCACAGCATTGTGAGTTCAAATCCAACAGAGATCACGTCTGGATGCCATCCATTGGGAGCGATAACAAAATGATGGTTCTGTACTGAAGTCGAATCATCATTTCACTTATCTGTCTCTATCTGTCTGTCTGGAGGGCAAAAAACACGCGAAGACTGAACCAAGTGCGACGCACACCATATATCAGGAGCTAACCACTTAATTCTTTCAAGTTTGACAGAATCCCAATGCACACACAGACACAGACATAAAATACACACACATATGCAAACATATGCATATATATGTACTAATATACATATCAGTGTACACATACATATATGTGTAAAACAAGAAGCCAATATACAATAATATATATATATATATATATATGCAAAGCAAATTTTAATCCTTTAGGAGATGTTTGCATCTGAGTCTGTTAAGGGTCAACCAACACATTAGAATGTAAGTCCTTTTTGATAAATTCCCTTTTGATGAAATACCCAATTAACCAATTTCAATATGAACGTTATAAATTAATTTAATATAATTAATTGGGTATGGACACGGCTGAAGGGATAAGAATTTCACATTATATTGATTCGAATATATTTGAATAAACTGAAGTATATACATATATACAGAAGTGAGTCTAAGACATTGCAATTTAAGCAGAAATTTAAAAAATAGAAATGGTCTAAAAGATTACATAAATAATTACTAGTTTCGATGAGGAACATGTTCTTGACCCCCAGACAGAAGATAAACTGATTTTACGGAATTTTTTAATAAATGTTTACTCATATTTGATACGATGAGATTAATCATTGAAACCCGTAATATTTTCTTTATATTATTTTAAAAATTATTTTTATTAAATTCCTTCTTAAATTCAAATGCCTTAGACTTATTTCTGTATTATTTTGCTACTTCCTCCCCCATCTTTTATATATAAAAATGTGATTCGTATAGATCTGTAAACTTTTTGAACTATATATATATATATATATATATATATATATATATATATATATATATATATATATATATATATATATATAGCTTTTCTGCTGTAGGCACAAAGACTTACATTTGAGCGGAAGGTGTAGTCGATTACATCAGCGTCAGTGCTCAAATGGTACTTAATTTATCGACCTCGAACATATGTAAAGTAAAGTCGGCCTAGGTAAGTTTTGATGTCAGAAGGTAAAGGCGGACGAAATACCGTTACGCGTTTTTATCCCGGCGTCTGCTAGAAACAAAACAGAAGTAATAAATAAAATGCTATAATTCCAGGTACATTTAGTGGAAATAATTTTATTCAGAAATTCAAATCTTGATATGAAGTGCAAGTAACACGTGTAAAACAAGAAGCCAATATACAACAACGTTTCTTTTTTTAAAAAAATAATTACTAAATTACCAAAACAAAACACAATAAAAACAAGAAATATAATATATCATATAATATAAACATCCACCGTAATACAAAATATATCTCTTTCTATCATCTAATAATAATAATAATAATAATGTCAATTGTTTGATACCATTACTGCAGCAGACTGGGTATGATGATCCATTGATAAAACAGTGCAACAAGTGTATGCTCTATGGCATTTTAATAAGATTAACAAAGGCAGTTTGATTAGGATATAACAATTTCAATTCTCAACAATTGATAAAATAAGAACGATACAATACAAGAACAAAAACAAATAACAAGGACTATTATTATCATTCTTGTGATTATTATTATTATTGGTGTTGTTGTTGTTGTTGCTATTATTATTATTATCATTATCATTATTACTATTATCATCGCTATTATACTTTTTTGTTATTTCTGCTCTAAACAGCATTTCTCTTTTATGTAAACCTCAGCATAAAATTCTAATCTATCCTAGTAATGCCCAACCTTCTCATCTGTCCCTGTGGCAAATCTATGAAATCATGACTATTATTATTATTATTATTATTATTATTATTATTATTATTATTATTATTATTATTTTTATTTTTACTATTATTATTAATATGATTATTACTATTATTTTTATTATTTTTACTATTAATATTATTATTATTATTATAATTCTTCTTCTTCTTCTTCTTCTTCTTCTTCTTCTTCTTATTATTATTATTAGTAGTAGTAGTAGTAGTAGCAGCAGCAGCAGCAGCAGCAGCAGTAGTAGTAGTAGTAGTAGTAGTAGTAGTAGTAGTAGTAGTAGTTGTCTATTGTAATTTTTGCAGTTGGTGATTGAGGTGAGAACGAAAAAGAAAACATTAATTATTTTTAATTTACAAGCCAACCACATATCCTACCCCTCACCACAAAACTTCATTTCTCTGCGAGTCTTTTATTGAACAAATCAATCACATTGATATATTTTTAGGAATTCTTGTAATTGCTGTTGTTTTGTTATATCAGGTGATCAGTATTAATTCACACACTCGCGCGCACGCACACAAGCAACCATACACACACACATATACGCACAGATACAACCATAATCTTTTCAGTGTATGTTGTGTAAGTATGCAAACGTGTGCATATATGAATTACACGTATTTCTGTGTTTGTAGTTCGGCATACCATTTAGGTAATTATACAGAATAATTATTACATCATTAGTATTTTTTCTATATAATAGTCATCGTTTATCTAAATCCTTGCCAATTCTGTTAAAAATTGCTATCGCTTTCATCGCACATAACTTCAATTTTTTACTCTCTTGCTCTCCGTCTATCTCTCTCACTGTTTCTCTCCCTTTCAACACTTTCTTTTATGCGATTGATATAATCATCACTAATTATTATCACTAATCACCATCCGTTCATCTGAATATTGCTGATATATAGAAGATTATCGCCTTTGTAGTGGCTTTGTTTCGCAACAGATGCTGCAGGAGGTTCCTTCTCCATTTTAGACAAAACAAAATCACGATTACTGCAGCTATGTGTAATATTCTGAACATAGTGATTTAAAGGTCTGACTATAGAGAGTTTCATGTATTTTCTAATACGTTTTTGATTAGAGAAATAATTGTTTGTAAATGTGTGCGCAATAATATACATACATATATGTGTGTATATATATATACATACATATATATATATATATATATATATATATATATATATATATATATATATATATATATATATATATATATATATATATATATATATATATATATATATATATATATATATGTATGTATATATATATATATATATATATATATTGATAGGAAGGAAAACAAAAGAAAGAGACCTCGATATTATGTAAATAGACGAATTTATCTGTAAAAATATGTGACACTTATTCGGTAGCCATGATAAAACAACGAGTTTCGGAGTTTTATCATGGCTACCGCGAATAAGTGTCACGTATTTTTACAGATATATATATATATATATATATATATATATATATGTATATATATATATATATATATGTATATATGTATATGTATATATATGTGTATAAACATTTGCTTTGTATTGTTGCGTCATTATGTACACGAGTTGGAATATAATGCATACTATAGTGTCAACATGTGACAGTAACTGTAAAGAAACAGCTGTAAAGAATAATGAAGAACACTTTTCTCTTAATTATATATGTAAGATCTATATAAATTTTTCGATGCCATATGTAACTGCTTGTCCATATTTGTTCTTACATATACATACATAATTGAATCGAACGCAGTGAATTCTTCTTTCTATTTCGTAATTGTTTTAGAATTGACCCCTAGTTTCGGCCATTTTGTTCCAATATAAATCACCAGAACAATTCATATATTATTACAGTTGATAAACCAATCTATATACCACATACTGATAAATGGTTAAAAACTAACTAAATAACAAGAAAAAATGGAAAACAGATCACAGTGTTAAATCTTCTCAAAGAACTAACCAGAATGTCATTCGTCGAGAATGTGGCGCTCAACATCATCCGTATCACCAGATACGTAATATCAAAGGTATTCCACCCTTCCCAGTTATCTCTTAATTTTCACGCATTTCTTTTACAGTGCATGTAAGGCTACTTTAAGGAATATTTCCTTCATTTTCTTTTTAACGAGGTGATTTGATGAAATAATTTTAGTCATTCATCACAATCAAATCAGACTTTGTAGAATGTTACCTAATTTTAGACGACATGATAGTCGGAAGCAGACACGGAAAAACTCTCGATCTCTCCTCGCTTATTACTCTGAAACATCGAGGGTGTGGCTGTTGAAGTGCATGAAAGCTACACCAGAGCTAAGGTGATACGCGCCTTTAGAAATTCTTTTTAGTTGAGTGGACTATGGAAACGTGGAATGAAGTGCCATTCTTCACGACAAAAGCGCTGCCAAAGTATAGATTCGAAGCCACAAACCTACGGCCCTCAGCCCAAAATACTAGCCACTGTGCCACCTGGCTTCACAATTGCGTCATACAAAGGATTGTTTTGCTGCAGGTCAAGGTATCATGTTAATTCTCTATCTAATGTTCAGGGCGTAAAATGTAGTCATAGATCAAGGTTAACAGAGCAGATCTACGGGTAAACAATTAGCAGCTATTATGTAAGCGAGTTTTATTTCCAGCTTATGAAGAACTGGTTTGTCCTTCGCTTTGATTAATAACCGTTTCGGTTGCAATATCAAGCAAGATGCACAACCGAGTTCAGATACCCACCCCCGCACCCAATTTTCTGAAAATTGGTTCTATAAAACGTGCAAGGTGGTATGCATATTATCAATACTTTGACCAAACTGGGAGTCATTTTATAAATTTACAGACATATCTAGACAACCTAGCCAATATGGTTACTTCCTCATGGATCAGCCTCTCTGGACTACATTTCAAAAATCCAGAATTTCATTTTTTCTATATGCTTTGGCAAATGGCATATTACATTCACTCTATATTTATGCCTGAAACAAATTTAAAGAAATCTACGCACACACACTCATACACACACATACATACATACATACATACATACATATAAAATCAAAATTATTACAAGCCTAGGGTCATACGGCCGATTTCCAGACCTCTGTGGTGTATATTTTAGCTCCCCTGCACGGGACGCTGGTCTATCGCAAGATTACTCACTTCGGCCAGCTGCGTAAACAGCTGAAACGTGAAATGAAATGTTTTGTTAAAAATATAACGCATCGCCCGGTCCAGGAATCGAAACATCCCTTTTACAGTCATGCGTGCAACAGCTTCACCACTCAACCACGCGCCTACACTGTGTACACACACTCACACACACACACACACACACACACACACATACACACACACACACACACATATATATATATACATACATATACATACACATACATGCACATATATATATATATATATATATATATATGTACATACATACATGCATTTATGTATATATGTGTTTAACCACAGCTATGGGTTCAATTGAAACTGATATGGGCCCATTAATCAGTGGAAGATGAGTTGCTATTGATAAGCAACCGCTTTACCACCAATATACAGTGAGTGAGAACTCAAAAAGTGTATCGATGTTTAGAGACCAAGTTGGTCTGAAGCAAATAGCGGAAATGTCTCAGAGGATAGATGGAAATGATATTACCCACTTTGGGTTACATAAGCATATATATATCTTTCATTGCATAACAACCAGCATAAAACAGTGAGAGAAAGAAAAAGAGAGACAGGCACTGTGACAGAGATGTCGTCCTGAAGTTGCACAACTTTTACAAATTTTGCTAAATTGTTAGAAGCCTGTGTAACGTGAACTTGATGTCATTTATATACTACTATCTACTGAAAAGATTTGAGAATTGTTTGTATTTGAAGCTCTCTCAAGCTGGAGTTTTTTGATGGAGTATTTGATAGCATTAATAAAATCTCTGTAATATTCTGGATATGATGTAACTAAAAGCATTTCTTATGTAACTGTTAATGAATGTTATATCTATGTGTCACAGACTGACCTGCATTTACATTGGGATATCGATAAATTAGAACCGCCATTTCCTATGCTTTACAACAGCTATGCAGGAATTATTACGATTCACGGCTGGAAGAGTGATTTTACTCATAAATGGTATTACTTATACACACAC